>NC_092238.1:31559402-31564402 GCF_036320965.1 Panulirus ornatus | reverse complement strand
GGCTTGATGGCTCTGGTACACTGTGGCAAGGACGTGCTCAGGTTCTGTGAGCAGAGGCTTCGTGCATCACTCCGCCGTCGGGGTCTCCGTTCTTCTACAAGAGAATAAGTGGTGTAGTATTCATAGCAAGACTGATCTGCTTGAGGGCACTAAGTCAAAGTAGGATTGGGGTAATCCCTCGCCATTAACAGAATGTGTGTCAGGACATATCTTTTATAATAAGACCTCCTCATTGTCCCACCGCCGCTGTGGCGTCGCACGCAACGATGAATTCAAATTTGTCATTAATACCGGCGAGATGTTTGCCTTTGAAGTTGCAGACAGCCAGCTTACGTTAGACTCTGGGATCCGAGTGGCGAACGCTCTTTAGGGGATTACGGCTGTCCCTCCAAATACATCCCGCAGCTCGGGAAGAATGGCCAGGTTGTGCCAAGAGGACACGAGGGATTCTATCGCCGGAGGAGCAGTGTACTCCAATAGCTGGCAAGTCCTGGCTGTGTGGTATCTCTACCCTGTACTATGCTGGGTGTCAGGTAAAGACTGGGTTGGCGGTCGCCCGGAGTATCCCCCTTGCCTGGAACGTACGTCATGGCAAACTGGACGAGCAGCAGCAGGAGGAGGAGGAGAGGAAAAACACAAGCACTTCCAGAACTGTGGATAGAGACGGGAGATGCACCCACACACGCTGAGGCGGGTTTGTCTTGAGGCCGACTTCTTTATCCGCGAAACATATCAAGCAAGAATCCGACATGAGGGACGTTAGGAGGTAAGTTGTACGCCTTTCAGGTGGACAACTACGAAGCTCCAGTCTCTGGTCTTTGTCAGTGAACATAATTCCCTTTATCTTTTTCGTATATGCGACATTCGGTGTTTGTACCGAAGTCCAGAACATTATCTTCCAATATCATTTTCCTTGTTTTTTTTTTTTTTGTTTCCCAGAAGTTATAAGATTTCCCTCAGTTCAGATGACATAAAGTGAAAATTCTTGTCCGCCCAAAACATCTTCCGGAGAGCGGAGACAACTGTTGAGGGAAAACTCAAACAAGCGAAACATCATTGTTCCCTTTTCCAAAGTAGTTCCCAGGGCGGGTCGGTCGGCCGGCCCCCCACCCTTGCACGTCCCTGGAGCGACCGCCTGTGTATGTGTGCGCGCCGCCCTAGTAAATTCCTTCCAAAACTCCCTTCTTCCCTTCCAGGAAAATGACTTCCCTGAAAAGTATTTCTACCTCTCCCTCCGTTCCGTCTGCAGCCTCCTGGTTACTGAGAGGGTCTACTGTATTGTGCACCATAGGTGAGAGACACGTCTCACACGTTCGTCGGGTTCGAGTGACATCTCCCTGACATTGACTGGAAAGCGCCCGCGCGCGCGCCCTCTCATTACATAATACCCCGGCAGCGTCGAGACCCTTCAGCCGACGAGGTAATTTACCTACACCAAGTGGGCCTGTCTGCCTGAGGCTCCGTCACTTGAGTCGCTCAGCCTGTGGAGAGTGTCGCGCCCCCCCCGTCTCAATAGATATGGAGTTGTCATCACGTCCTTCTAACGTACTGTGATGAAAACTGTTGGTGTGATACGCTTCATACACAGTTTGGATACACTGCGTCTGTTTGTGTGTGTGTATCTATCATACGTGAACCTTTGAATTCATCTTCCGAGCTTTCTGGGGACGCGTCGTGGCTCCTTCGACATGTGAGCCACGATCGTGCCCTTCGGGAGGAAGCTTCCTCCCCCTCCGTCGGGTGTATACGGGAGGCATATTGACACACGCCTCGTTGACTCCAATTTTTTTTTCCCCCCCTACTCGGTTTTTGAAGGTACCTATTTTGAAAGAATTTGGAGGCAAAGAAAATTTGGGATCCAGCAGCTTGGAGGAATTTCTTATTTCGTATTTTTATGTGAATATTGTTTACAGTTTTTCGTCAGACTTTTTAGAAATGAGATGACCTTCTCTTTTTGAAGACTTGTCTACGGTTTTTTTTTCTAAATATTCTACGAAAGTTAAGAAATGAAAATTTTCTTCTGCTTTTCCAATTGATCTTCTAAAAACCAAGCGTAATCATGATGTCTTATAACTTAATTCTATGAACCTTGAGTTATCATTTCCTTGTACAAAAAATGAAATTGAAATATTTTCTGAATATGATCTCCAGGTAAGCAGACGGTGCTTCACTGCCTTCACCATCTGAGCAACTCCTGAAACACTGCCTTCGAGCAACACAAACTAAGAACACCAGCGAGTGTTTCTGGCTCTCGAGGTATTGGTTATTTGAGTTCTTGACATGTACGTTGCCTGGGCTGGATGTTGACCACGCAGTCCATTCTCACCACTTTCCTCTTTAACTGCGCCACTTTCCCCCACATTACATCCTCTCTCTCTCTCTCTCTCTCTCTCTCTCTCTCTCTCTCTCTCTCTCTCTCTCTCTCATTCGTTCTCATTTCCCTTAGTTACGTTTTCCCATTCTCCTACTTCCATCCTCTCTTGATATCATAACCTCCCTTACCTTACTTTCCATAACTTTACATCCTTCCTTTTTTTTTTTTCCAAGCTTCTCCCCTCTCTCCATCTCACTTCTCACTTCCCAGCTCTCTCCCACCTTCTGTCGACCCTCGTCCTACACCCTTTCACTCTCCCTCCCATCCAACTCTCCCCCCTCCCCCTCCTCTCACCCCTCATAAGCTCCCCCCCGTGGCTCCCCTGCACCCCTTTCCAACTCAGTAAGTCATTAGAAGAACAAAATACCCAACAGAGATTCGGTAATCATCGGTAATGAACTAAGCTATTCGAAGCAGTGCCTAGCTGAGTATGATAAAAGAAAACAGGATGTCAGGTTTCACATCTAGAAATACAAACTAGAAAACAAAAGTTACAACACACACTCCTTACAACACAACCCAACCAGCCCTCATTCACAACAACAAGCTCTTCAACTCCCACCACCACCAACACACATGATCAAATATGAAGAAAAACTGGAACGAATACAAAGACGAGCAACAACACTAACGCTTTTGCTTCGACATGGGTCGGTTAGAGGAAAGACATAAACAAAATAATTTCCTGGAAAAAGAAAAAAAAATCACACGATCGAAATAGAATTGATAAAAATCTTCAAATTACTTGCAAATTTCGATCCAACTTATCACATGATAATTTCCCCACATTAGATTAGAGATCTGAGGACCAGAAATAATAATATGAAATTAAGATGAAAGAAATGTAATACTAATGGGGGTAATATTTTTCTTTTCCAGTGGAAGAGTTATAGAACAATGAGATTAAAGTACCATTAGATGTTATCAATGAGAGGACTAGGAGGTAGTCTGACACTATGGCGACACAATTACTTCAGTGATATCATTATTGAATTAGTCTGTAAAAAAAAACACAGACTCAGACCACGTGTTAACATACGACTCCATCTCTCTCTCTCTCTCTCTCTCTCTCTCTCTCTCTCTCTCTCTCTCTCTCTCTCTCTCTCTCTCTCTCTCTCTCTTCGGATTTGAGCCTCCGCTCCTGTAGGAACCTTACTGGGGCATCACAACTGGGTAATATTCCCAATCATATTTCCCTATAAACTTTCCAGGGCAGTATATATATGCTCTACATACTATAAGGTAGTCCTTCTTAGCCATTTCCTGCCGGCCGTTGAGCCAGAGGGAGCGGTGGGTAAGGAGGGGTCCCTCCCTGCTTAACTACCCCATCTCTATTCTGAACAGACTAGGAACGTAGGTTACTATTTCTCTCCTCCGCCAGACAACCTTATCATGGACCATCTGGTCTCCTGTTATCCGTCTTTTTCCATATACTCCCACTCAGCGCCCCGCGTAGCGCGGCACCCCTCCACCCCCATCGCCGCGGCTTTCCCTCCCCTCCATCCCCGCCACCGCGGCTTCCCTCCTCCACTCCACCCCTCCACCACCTCCCCTCCAGTGTCATCACCGCTGGTGGTTATTGGAATCTCACGGCTCCCTGCGCTAATTCCAGGGGGTGGGAAAGGTGCCTTTAGGGGGAGCCCGTGGGGCGCTGGAGGGGGCCAGGGGTAATGGGAAGGAGAGCGGAGGGTGGAGAGAGAGGGGAGGGAAGATGAGTGGAAAGGGGAGGCGAGGTGACTGGGGAGATGACGCTGGGGGGGGGGAGAGAGTGTATGAGGAGCCTCGGTAGGGTCGCCTCTCAAACCCCAGAATGAACACCGCACACACGGCTTATATTTTGTGGTCGATGTGGGTTTAGTGCTCCTGATCTCTGTGGCACAGTGTGGCACTACGTGGCACAGTATGACACAGCGTGGCAATACGTGGAACAGTATGACACAGCGTGGCACTACGTGGCACAGTATGACACAGCGTGGCACTACGTGGCACAGTATGACACAGCGTGGCACTACGTGGAACAGTATGACACAGCGTGGCACTACGTGGCACAGTATGACACAGCGTGGCACTACGTGGCACTGACACAGCGTGGCACAGTATGACACAGCGTGGCACTACGTGGCACAGTATGACACAGTGTGGCACTACGTGGCACAGGATGACACAGCGTGGTGCAGTATGACACAGCGTGGCACAGTGAGGCAACCTGTGGCAACACGAGGGGTCTGTTATGCTAGTATGTGGTACGATGAGGAACTGCGTGGCACTGTATGGCATCATAGTACACTCTCTGGCAACCATAATGGAATGTGCGAAAATATGTGGCATTGAACGACACTATGTGGCACTGAGAATAGTGACGTACTCCTCGTTTATAATAACAGTTTCGTTTCGTATGGTTATTCAGCCATCCCTTTTTGTTTAATTCAATTTCTGTGTTCCTTTTGTATTTAATTTCTGTGTTCTGTTCTTCTTGATCATCATCAACACCATCTACTTTTCTCCTGCCTCTGACACTCCAATGTTTCCTCCTTTCCCTTCTCCGTTTCTTCGTTGTCTCGCCACATCCCATTCTTCGTATCCTTGTGTCTCTTTCCACCTCCTCATCATTAATTTTCTTAGTCCC
>NC_092238.1:31551902-31556902 GCF_036320965.1 Panulirus ornatus | reverse complement strand
ACACACACACATACAGCCATTGAGCAACTGGTAGATAATGACCAAAAAAAAGAAAAAGAAAAAAATTCCACCCCACACACTCCTGCTGGTGCTGGCAATAACGTAGGGTTAATTACTCTTCCTAATTCAGAGATAATGAAGCACGTTAATAACTCGTGTCGGCCTAGGAGCACACAGGGCAAAGTACGGAGTCAAATCTACATAGCATGGAATCAACCTGGCTTTTTGTGTCGTATTTTTCTCGACTCGGCTTCGTCCTGGGGGGTGGGTCATGGCTCCAGCTGTAGAAGACATAAATAAGAGCGGGAGAGTTAACCTTCTGCAGGAGGGGAACGATGCCGCCCCTCGCCCTGCTGCTGCCCTTCCCCCTTCCCCCTTCAGGAGGAGCCGGGAGAGGGGGCGCGGGGCGCCCCGGCCGCTCGTGTAAGCAGTCCCTAATACTAGTAATTTCCTGGAATACTGCCTCTCTCTCTCTCTCTCTCTCTCTCTCTCTCTCTCTCTCTCTCTCTCTCTCTCTCTCTCTCTCTCTCCCTCAAGTCCTCTACTCCTCCCTCCTCTTTTGATTGTTGGAGCTCTCTCTCTCTCTCTCTCTCTCTCTCTCTCTCTCTCTCTCTCTCTCTCTCTCTCTCTCTCTCTCCCTTCTTGTATGTATCTGTCTCTTCATCTCTACCTCTCGCGCTCATTTACTCTCACTCGCTCTCCCAATCCTCCTACATCAGTCGGTGGATAGACAGTCGAGTCTACTACTGTCTGCACACACACACACGCACACACACACACACCCTCCCTCCCTCCCACAGTAAGTCTGTAGCATGCTGGTCCTCGCGTCTTCATCAAACCATAAAGATATTGTACCCTCGTAAAATGGACGAAGCCTCGCTGTTTCTCTCTACTTGCTGTGCAAAACCCCCAGGCGTGTCTCACTCCAAACATCGTCCTCTTTTGCATTCGTACCAGATCCCCTCTGCCCATGAAGAACATGAGAATAAGAGAGAGAGAGAGAGAGAGAGAGAGAGAGAGAGAGAGAGAGAGAGAGAGAGAGAGAGAGAGAGAGAGAGAGAGAGAGACTCATGAATGGATCTTCCGTCAATATGGTAACTCAGTCATGGTGCGCACTTGTCCAAGGTCTAGTCTTCTTTCCTCTCTTCCCCCACTTGCTGAGAGGCGAGGGCGCTGAACGGACCATCTGACGTCAAACGAAGCGTTATCGTTTCAGTATGATACTCTGAACTTTATAACTACCAGGCACGTGAGTTGGTCACTTGCTCATACGTTCAAAGGACGTTCACCTTCAAGCCTGCCTGCCTCTCTGCCTCTCTCTCTCTCTCTCTCTCTCTCTCTCTCTCTCTCTCTCTCTCTCTCTCTCTCTCTCTCTCTCTCTCTTATTCTCATGTTCTACACCTTCTGTTCAACTGATTTTCTTTCCATCCCCCTCCTCTCTCCCCAAATGCGATCCCAAAGACACTCACTTTTCAAACTCGTGACCACTGTTGACATCTTCTGCAACCATACACTTGAAACGTACACGTACTCCTATACTTTACGGAGTCTGAAAATGACTACCCTACTCGTCTGCCACAATACACCGCCACGGCGGTGGTAGGAAAGATGACGGGAGACTTTCTCCTGCAAAATCAACTTCTGCCTCTAAAATCTGCGCGTTACACTTGATGGCATGACGAGGATGCACACTCGTGCCAGAAGGGAAACCACGAGCCCGGGTTATGGTGACCTAACGAACACACATAACACACTGGCTTTCAAGGTGAACTCGATAAATTAGAGAGAATGAGAAAAGTTGCGGGAGACTGTAAGTTCTGAGGAGACTCTGAAGAAGCCGAGGAAATCTACTGGTATATCAAGAAGGAGGGAGGGAGGGAAGAGGAAAGAGGAGAAAGAAGAAGAAGAAGAAGAAGAAGAAGAAGAAGAAGAAGAAGAAGAAGAAGAAGAAGAAGAAGAAAGAAGAAGAAGAAGAAGAAAGAATAAGAATAAGAACAGGAATATGAAAAAGTATAAACCAGGAAGGAAGTTAAAGAAGAAATATCCAATTACCAATGACCAAATGTAAGGAACAAGACTGGACAATAAAGAAAGGGGGGATAAGGAAGACTAACGGAGAGTCGAGCGAACAGATGGAGAAAGAGGGAGAGAGAGAAGAATATAGAGATGGTAGAATGGGACAAGCGGAAATCAAGAAGAACGTGGAATGATCATTCAAATGTATAAACTACAACTTGTCATGACAATAATTCTGATAAACGTCAGTGTATTCACTTCACAGAGGCAATGGAAAAGGGGAAAAAAATGAGACTTATGAATAACAGCAATAACGAAACACAATGAAAAACGTTCAAGATGTGGAAAATCAAATGAGCGGAAAACTGATGACATAGCCACACGATGAAGAAAATGAACAAAGACAAATAAAACAAAGAGCATATGAGAATGAAGTGATATAGAGGGAGTGAACAAGGAAAGATGTGAGGGAAAAGTTAATAAGGAGATGATGATGAAGACGATGGAAAAAAAAAATGTGAAGGCAGAATGGAACAGGTGCAATCTGTGATGGAAATAAGGGGAGGGTAGGGACGGGTGGGAGAGAGAGAGAGAGAGAGAGAGAGAGAGAGAGAGAGAGAGAGAGAGAGAGAGAGAGAGAGAGAGAGAGAGAGAGAGAGAGAGAGAGGTAAGAGAGAGAGAGAGGTAAGAGAGGAATCAGGCCTACGGAGACAAGAGTGAGAGTGAGACACAGATAGGGAGAGATAACAGAGAAGTCAGGGATATGAAAGGAAGGTAAAAGAAAGGGAGAGATGAGAGACAGACTCGTGGACTAAATTACCTCAAAAAGCTGGATGATGACCGTGAAGAGAGAGAGAGAGAGAGAGAGAGAGAGAGAGAGAGAGAGAGAGAGAGAGAGAGAGAGAGAGAGAGAGAGAGAGAGAGAGAGAGAGAATGACCCAGGAGAGAGAGATGAGAAAGAGAGAGAGAGAGAGAGAGAGAGATGACCCAGGAAAGAGAGATGAGAAACATAAGATACAAAAGGAATAAGAAATATTAGGGAACAAAGCGTAAGAAAACAAACAGGTGGAGAAAATGGGAAGAGCATGAGAAATATGAATAAAGGATCAAGTCTAAAGAAATTGAAGCAGTGCGAAAGAGTAGGCGAGGAACGGATAGGAAATGGGAGGCAGGAAGGAGAGGAAGGATTAAAGTGAAGAGGAGAGCAAGAGGAGACGACAAAGACGGTGGCGAGAAAGAGGGAAAGAAGATGTGAGGTGGGCAGGGATGTGACCAGATGGAAGGGAAAGTAGGAAGCAGGAATGAAAGAGAGCGGGAAGGGGGACTGAAGAGGCAAGACACAGAGTGATAAGAGGAGAAAAAGAAGGTGAACAGGTGGACAGAAAATGGGAGAATATGTAAGAGGGAACGTGAAGACTAAGGAGAGAGAGAGAGAGAGAGAGAGAGAGAGAGAGAGAGAGAGAGAGAGAGAGAGAGAGAGAGAGAGAGAGAGAGAGAGAGAATGAATACTTGACGAAAAGCTCCCCCCATCTCCCTCCTCTAAGCGCCAGAGAACCAGCTGGGGGGAAGGGGGGAAGCACCCCGACTGTGCTCAGCTGGACGTGCGGGCTACCACAAGGCTCAGTTCCGTGACCCACGAAGGCCTCATCAATGATCCGAAAGGAAGGACTCGCCAGGAAAACCTCAGTACCCGCCGACGGACGCGAACTCAGGGAATAAAGCCTTGACGGGGATCACCGGGCAGTGACTTTTGGGAAACCGATGAAGTGGTCAGTCATGGCAAGCTGATTTCACTGCAGACAAGTGCAACGTACCGCATTTTTAGTGGTAAATATGTCAAACGTGAATACTTAAGCGTTTGGTTGGGTATTCTTAGATTGTACATGATGAAAAATTAAGATCTAGGGATGAAGAAGAGGTCAAAGTAAAAGACACATTTCCTACTCTTTCAGAGCTGTTCAGTTCTGGTCACCAAACTTGATTAAAGACGTAGGAAAATTAGAAAGACTACAAAGAGGAGCAACAAACCTAATTCCATCACTGAGGAATAAACCTTCGAGGGAAAGACTCGCAAATATGAAATACTTTTCTCTCAAGAGCGCAGACTTCGCGAAGATCTGGTAGAAGTATCTAAAGTCGATGATATAAATTCACGATAATTTCTTCACATAGAGATACGACGACTAGAAATAACGGTGAGAAGTTGAACGACAGAAAACGCAGTAAAAACTCGGGGAGAAAAAAAATGTCTCAGTTGGAACGTTAAGAGAAAATTGGCCCTAAACTACTTTCAAAGAAAGACCATCAGTACACAAGACACGAGGCGGGAGATCAAAAAAAAAATTTCATGGTTTTTCGTTATCAATCAAAAACCCAGTATCGGTAGGATGATATCATATGTATCTATTTCAAACTCCAAATTCTTGGACAGATTAGCCACCAAGATCCTCTGAAGTATGACACACGGCGTTCCTTCACGGAGAGTTTTTTCCCCCACACAGCCTAGTACGTGTGGGAGGCAGTGCCGGGAGGGAGAGGGAGACAAACCTTTCGCCTCCGTTCGAAATAGATCACGACCTCTTCATGGTCCCCATCAGGTAGGTGCCGCTGTTCCTCTGCCCTTTTCCCCCATATGTACTCTCCCGGAGTGCCCTTGAGCTAGCCAACTGGCCAGATACAACTCCCTACTCCTGAGTGCCACAGAGGCGCGCTGGTCAGAGGCACACACATCCCCCCCACCTCCTTCCTTTCATTCACCCCCCCACTCCCTCCTCAGGCCGTGCGCGCCCCCCGCGCCCCTCCCTCTCTCCACTCCCTCCCTCCTCTCCCTCTAGTGAGTGCCAGGAAGCGTGCCACAGGGCCGTGGTGAGAGCGGGCCGGGGAGAGTAATCAGGAAGATGGAGGTGGCCGGATATACACACACAGGGGATGGTGGTGATCAAAAGAGCAACCCCGGCTGACAGTCTGCTGGCCTCAGGGTGCTG
>NC_092238.1:31504402-31546902 GCF_036320965.1 Panulirus ornatus | reverse complement strand
TTTGGACGATGTATGCGATGATGAAAGTGTTCTTCTCATGTGTCGCCATCACGGGTGTTCCAGACCGCCTGATTGTGGCTGATTCACCTCACCTCCTTCCATAAACTTGACGATCATGTAAACCACCGAGAAAATACGGACTTGAAGTCTCACATTTTCCCCCAGCGTCCAGCGACTCGGGATGAGGCGCGTGTGCTTGTCATGTATCTCCCGGAGTGGACGAGAGGCGGACATGCCCCGAGTTGTGCCTCGTCTTCCTCGAGGTTCAT
Organism: Panulirus ornatus; assembly: GCF_036320965.1. Taxonomy (NCBI): domain Eukaryota; kingdom Metazoa; phylum Arthropoda; class Malacostraca; order Decapoda; family Palinuridae; genus Panulirus; species Panulirus ornatus. Next base: position 31,546,633 of record NC_092238.1, on the reverse strand, counting down.
GCCGTCCTTGGAGAGTTTGATTTCTAGAAACATATCAAAGGACGATAACTTCTGCCGAGGACGACCACGTCTCTCTCACATCCCAGACGCAACCCACAGTCACAACAAAAGGATTTTTCTCATTCTTTTTTTCTTCTTCTTCGGTGATGATCACAAGGTGTCTGTCTGTCTGTCTGGCTGTGTGACTGTCTCTTTTGTTTCTCGGGCCGTCTTTCTCTCTGTCTGCTCGTCTCTCTCATTTTCTCTTTTCTCTGCGGTGAGCGCTACGCGCTTGTCCTGACACAGAGGAAATCTCGTTGTAGTTATTAGTAGGTAGGCAGGTACCTACTAAATCCTCTCTCTCTCTCTCTCTCTCTCTCTCTCTCTCTCTCTCTCTCTCTCTCTCTCTCCAGCCCATGTAATATTACTGAGAGGCTATACATCACAGTTAGCTTGATGAAATGTCTTGCCATCATTCATATACACAACTTACCCTCCAGTCACGTATACATCATTACCACTACTTATGTATACAGCATGATCACCAGCATACATACTTAAGAATCATACAAAACATCATGCAAGAATGAAATGCTCTGTTACTGAATTTCCTTTAAAAAAAAAGAAATTATATATATATATATATATATATATATATATATATATATATATATATATATATATATATATATATATATATATATATATAGCCTGCTGCATCATGTGCAGACATCTGCTGGGAGGAGGAGGGAGCTACTGACGTGCAACTCACCCACTCCCTCGTCGGCGTGTCTGACCCAACATAGCTCATTCGTCTATGAGATATGGCAGAGTCGCCTCACCTTCCTAGCTAGCTACCTCGTGATCATGTCTGAACGATTTCATTCAACAGCAGCAGCAGCAGCACCCACTCAGGAAGCAGCTCATCCTTTCCAGGAGGGACTCATTCACTCAGGATGTACTCAGGACGTGATCGAGCATTCGGGAAGCACTCACACACATAAGGACGAAGTAGCACCTCGCTGAGGAGGGAATCAGGGAAGCAATTATTGAGGGCTCGGTTCTGGTGCTCCTCAGAGAGAAGGATGAAAAGGAGGAGGAGGAGGAGGAGGAGGAGGAGGAGGAGGAGGAGGAGGAGGAGGAGGAGGAGGCTGGAGAAAGATGATGATGATGAAGAGGAGGAGGAAGAGGAGGGGGGAATAGTGGTTACGGTTCTCTTCAGATGATGGTATTAGTGAGGGGGGGAGGAGAAGGTGGGAGCCACAGCTGCTACTGTGGAGGCTAATAATCTTGTGGTCGTCTCAGGGGTTGAGCCAGCGTGACATGACTCCCTCGCTATGCAAGACCGGAAAGAGATTTTCAGCCACACAAATACAGCAGCTCTAAATTCTGAGAAATATCTGTTCGAGTCATCTTTAATCATCTAAGCTTTGCCTTCTTCATGTTTATCATTCTTTATCATATGCATACGATTCTTCTTCAACGTTCAATTTTTAATTTACACATATACTTGTCGTCAATATATTTTTTTCCTCTTCAAATCTTATGGCTAGCAATGATCTATATAATTAAAAGTACAAAGAGGAAAAGAAATCTAAAAAAAGAAAAAAAAAATGTACTGATGGGGGAAAAATATCCTAAAGATAACAGAAAATTTTGTAACATTCAGGTCTTAGGCGGGGCAAGACTTGATATTCACATTCTATAATTTAGTCTTTTAGTTTTTACATCAACAAGCGTTGCTACAATCTGACCCCCAGTGAAGCTACAACCCACACCCAAGAGCAGCCAGGAACCCACCCCCAAGACGTAGCCAGAACCTGCTCCCGTGGGCGAAGGGCGAGAGCAGGTCCTCCGCTATCCACAGGATGAGTATGGGATGCAACAACACATTTTTGCCGGGGTTACAGGCGCAAATCAAATCATGGAAGGTGAGCTTCCTTCCCAGAAGGTGGTGTTTGTTCGTGATAACGCGCACCTCTCGAGTTCTCAGAATTAGCTGGAAGGCCCCTTGCCGCCGGTAAATAATAATAAATTCCTTCCTCATGTCTTGATCCTCACCTCTTCGCGATGAAGGACGCCCATCCCCCGCGATGAATGACAAAGTCTCTCGTTAAGTCTCGAGTCTTCACGATGAAGAACACACACGTCAAGGGTGGGTGGTGGTGCCGGACGACTGCCCTCAGCCGGTGTCAGAGCACGACTCCCCGACACCTCCTGCCACTCTCCTCCCAGACAGCTCGAACAATACGTCTCTATTTTTGCGACGGACGAGCGAGGGAGTGCAGAAGCAGCTGCACAAACAGCGGGTGTGCTCCCGAGGCCCGAGGCTCCCACGGCAAAGCCCACGCGACAGATATACAGCGGTTCTTACCGCCGGGCAGCGCGGCCCAGTGTCCTGTTCTTGGGCATGTCTGGTGCGCCTTCAGGTGCTGGTGCCGTAAATCCTTTTTGTCATCTCTTTATGTCCGGTCGGTTCTGGATCTTGGCTCCTACCGCTCAGTCTACCCAGAGGTGAGGCAGATGACAGAGGCTTATCTCTTTTCCATTGACCAGTAACGGTAAGTATTCCTGTCACCTGTTTCTCACATGTGGTACAGGACGCTGCCTCTCTTGTTTCTTGTACCATCTTTCCTCCCTCAGATACACACTTATTTCCAGACGTTATCTGGACCAATACAGTAAAAACAGCACCGAATTAGAAAGGGATGCTCTCAACTTTCTCATCTTTGGTTGCGTTTTCACACCATTTTCTCTACATTAAGATCAGCGAATATCTAAATTCAACTCGAAGCACTTAACCTTTTACTAGATATTTCTTTCCAACAATCTCTCTCTTCTTCTGCTTTCTGCCTGTCTCTTCGCTGCTTTTTTTGTCACATCTTTCAACCTTCCCTTCGGCCACAATACTTCACATGCCTCGTTTTCCGTGACTGTGGTTTTGTCACTTTCTTTTTTTCACACTGCTATTCCTCTCATTCTTCACCTTCTCCTCCTCCTTCTTCCATTTAGATCCTCAGCCGTCTCCACGACACTGCCAGTCACTCGAAATAACATGAGATGTAAAAACAAATGAAATTCCTCTACTGATCCGGGGTATCTGGCCACCTCTATCGTCACCCGAGTCGTGGGTTACGGCAAGCAGTAGATAAAAATTATCTACATATATCTGTACCACTGCCACGAGGACGTCTACGTCTGTATATAGACGTAGCTTTTCAATCAAAAAATCCTGAGGAAAATACATTCTGATTACCCTCCCCCAGAGTGAGCCTAGCAGATCCGTCATCTCAACTCTACGTAGTTCGGTTGTAATGTGACGTAAGTCATTCCTGGAAATCGTCCCACTACGTTACCTTCTCACGGGATTTCGGGTTAACGTTACGTTGGCTCTGGCTGGATACGGGACATGTCCTAGTGTCTGTCGGAATGTTACGATGATCGCAGTGCATCAAGTCACAGCCACAAGAAAGACCGGCTCGCGTGTAAACGTTGCAGGATAAATGTATAATGCATTACGGAGCAGGTGACCTTGATATTGTGCCTCAGACAACGTTTATTGTAGCCTGAAACGTTTCAGGATAAATGCATGAGGCATTACGGAGCAGGTGACCTTGATATTGTGCCTCAGACAACGTTTATTGTAGCCTGAAACGTTTCAGGATACATGTATTAGGCATTACAGAGCAGGTGACCTTGATATTGTGCCTCAGACAACGTTTATTGTAGCCTGAAACGTTTCAGGATAAATGTAAGAGGCATTACGGAGCAGGTGACCTTGATATTGTGCCCCAGACAACGTTTATTGTAGCCTGAAACGTTTCAGGATAAATGTATGAGGCATTACGGAGCATTTGACCTTGATATTGCGCCTCAGACAACGTTTATTGTAGCCTGAATGGTCGGGGAACAGGACGGAGATAATGGAGCCCCTTGGCTCTATGGTCTGCCTCGGATCCCATCGTCCTCAGATTGGTCCATCAGCGACTTCGGTCACGCCTGGGTACTACAAGACCGACCCCCCCACCGACACAACTTTCGCAGATCACTTCCCATTAGAAACTCGTCTTCCAGATCACCAAGTTACGTTTTGTTCCAGGACCATCAAAGCCTCCTTTAAAACGAATCAAACCCAGACACCTCCTTTTCCTAGGACCATCAAAGTCTCGCTTGAGACCAACGAGCTGGCCAAATTTCGTCTCTACGGTCAATTTTCTACAACCAGTGGTTGTTACTTGTTATTTATCTTATGAGAGAAGTTTGTGACACACACACACACACACACACACACACACACACACACACGTTTCATCTTCAGGACCAGGTATATAAATCGTCAATCAAACTGCTCAAGTCTGTCCTCCTCCCCCTGCAGACCCGAGACATGAGCTCCGTGAAAAGATGCATTCGTTCTCGGTGAGAGGCAACTGTTACGAAATCGCGAAGTCTATCTTAAAATCACACCTCCTCCGCGTCAACTTACAACACTCACATGGTCTATAGAATCAAAGCTTCACACCCTTGATGCATCGAATGTTTTTAAGAAAGTATATGAGCATATAACCCACACCTCCTCCATGGGGTATAACATGGTTCAAGTATCTACTCCAGGGCTCAAGGATGAGTCTGGAGGACGACCACTCCGTACTCACCCAAATATCAGGGGCACCCATTACGACGCCCGTACTCCCGCCCACTGGGAAGGAAAGTGTGCACATTACCACACGTCCCACTGATGAAAGAGATGGCCATCCACCCTCCCTCACAGTGGCACATGGCGACCATCAACTCTCATTCATGGGGATAAGTGAGTCATATGTAACCTCTTTCGGTGGCCATGTGTCCTCTGTGCTTCCCTGTAAGCCTTCTGCACTTCACCCACTTCCGCGTGTAACCTTTCGTACTCAACTGGTCACTTACATCGTAGTGTCTCGCACTTAAATAGCCACTTACACTTGCATTTTTCCCACAGCAATAAACAGATGCATCTTCGTAAAATATTACAACTGCCTGGTCATAACGCTGAGTGTACAAGTATATACGTATGCAAATGATCTCGAATATCTTTATCTGTTTATGATACTTCCGGCTCGAAAGGAAGAGGTGATTTACAGTCATGAGTGCGTGTCGCTGGCTGCCATGAGAGCGATTCAGTGGTAAGATAAACTAGTCGGTGGTATGAAACATTCATTTGTACATACACATTCACACTTGAACATCTTAAAGTGCAACATAGATAAATCCACTGTTACGTAAACACTTTTAAGTACACGTGTGTATGTTAATTTACTTAAAAAAAAAAACTCGTACAAGTTCAAAAAGCGCAAGCACTCAAACACACGCAAGCATACACACATAACATCTGACAGACATACACCAAACACCACACACACACACACACACACACACACACACACACGCACATATCCAATAAAAGCCCATTTCCAGCCGATGACCTGGCCACACACACACACACACACACACACACACACACACACACACACACAAACAACATGACATTTTCCTCACTTCCCGTTGGAGGTCGTGGCCTGGTGCCACAGTGCAATCCTATCCCTCCAGCCTCCTGCAGGAAGAGGCCAGCAGGGATCGGGCTCCTGGCGTTCCACCTCCTCCCTCAAGTCAACAGGACTCGAGTCCTGACGGCCTCCTCCCCCCTCACCCATCCCTCGCTCGCCCCCCAAAGCTAGCAGGACTCGGGTCCTGATAACTCCCCCTCCAACCCCACACCCCCAGGGCAGCAAGACTCGTCAGCAAGCCGCCAACTGCAATTGGATTCCGCATCTCTGTTCACGGGTGATTTATGTCGTGTTTCGCAGGATTTATGTTGACTATCTGTTAGGAGAGATTTAAGCCCCGGCGGATCCTCCCTCACTGGCAGTGGACGGGGCCTTCGGGGGTGCGAGGGGGCGGAAGGGGGGCAGTTGTTGTGGGGGATAGAAGGAAGGGATGTGTGGGTAGTGGAGGGGGAGTTAAGGGGCGAGGAAAGGGGCTTACAGGAGGCTATAGACAGGCACACGGGAAGCAGGGATTATTCAAGACGGGATATATATATATATATATATATATATATATATATATATATATATATATATATATATATATATATATATATATATATATTGGAAAGGATCACAATTTTGCGCGTGATCAAGATATTCCTATGTTTACCAAATGGCGTCCTAGCTTCGTCTCTTCGATGTATATCAACTGACTGTTATATTTCTCTCTTGTGTCTCCCCTGATGATGTGATTATTACACGAAAGTGCACTTGGGAACTTTTTGTGTTTCATTTTCCCCGTGGACACAGGAATATATATACAAACCCACACACACACACACACACACACACATATATATATATATATATATATATATATATATATTTTTTTTTTCTTTCATACTATTCGCCATTTCCCGCATTAGCGAGGTAGCGTTAAGAACAGAGGACTGGGCCTTTGAGGGAATATTCTCATCTGGCCTCCTTCTCTGTTCCTTCTTTGGGAAAAAAAAGAAAAAAAAAAAAAAAAAAGAGGGGAGGATTTCCAGCCCCCCGCTCCCTTCCCTTTTAGTCGCCTTCTACGACACGCAGGGAATACGTGGGAAGTATTCTTTCTCCCCTATCCCCAGGGATAATATATATATATATATATATATATATATATATATATATATATATATATATATATATATATATATACTTAAAAAATCTTTTTTCCATCTGTTTCAGTGAGACCTCTGTCCCCTTACGCGGCATGATACAGTAGACGGCTCTACCGCTTGTCTCACTGCGGCGGGTCGAATGCTCAATAAGGACGAGATCCTTAAGGATAGAGGAATGGCGGCGACCTTGGTGTTCGAGCAACACTGGTGGCGTAAACTGCATAGCAGAGCCATGTAAGATAAACAGTATGTCTTCTTCACAGACTCATCCTTTCACTGCCGCCAGTCAATAAACTGTTGATTATAATCATCATTATCACTGGACTGGGTCCTCTCAAGATGGACTGTATTCGTTAACATTAAACGCTGAAAGACGTAGAATTACAAACGCGAACATTGTGTTTCAAATCTGACTTTCCAAGTGGGAAGGAATTCGATGGATGATGCTTTCAGTAGCCTTAAAAGTTTTGATGTAGAGGTAAATGGATGTAGTACGTGGGGGTGGGTGGTGGTGGGTTGGGTGAGTGGGTGAGGGGAGACATGACCATCCTTTGACACAAGGGAAGTCGAAGAAAGACTCCCCTTCAGCAGGGTGTATAGGACCCCCAGCCAGCCTCTGAAAGAAGAAGCGCAGACGCATCAGCCCATCTTAAGCAAGTGTTGATGACCATTTCCTACTTGTATATCAAAGAGGTGTATACTGGTTTGTATCCAAGTGTAAGATGGAAAAGAAATGATACAACACTTTCAATGAAGAGAGAACTACAGTATCTTCTCAAGCAAGATTTGGAGAGACGGTCATTTCAGGATGAACTAGAGCAATAATGTCTCCCTGTACAAGAAACAAGGACGATTCTGTTTCTTCTGACGAAAGAGACGCTCCGGATTTTGTCGTTTGGAAACAAAAAAAAGCTGTGCCAGATTTCCTCGCGAGTCGGTCATTCAGTCAGGTCTCACGCAAGTGGCACCAAGATGGTGTCTAAACCCCGTCTATCGGCAAGAAAGACCCTCGAATCCCAAATAATGAGGCTCCTCCTCCTCCTCCTACTCCTCACAGAATGAAAGCCTTGTAAAGTATTCTAGTCTGCGTCACGCGTTATCTGAGGAAAGAGAAGATAACTTATCAATTTCCACAACCTTCGTATATCTCCCATCCACAAGCAGATGCTTCGTAAACAACTCCACAACTCGCAACCAACGTTTTGCGAACACCACAAACATCTTTTGGCCACAAACGTCCTTTGACCGCGACTCCGCACTTCATCCCCACTCTCACCCTCGTACCCCAAGCAAGTCGAGATCTGACATCCGGCAGAAGGACGGCAACAGTTCTCCAGCGACACCGTAGACCTGACGACTCAAGAGATGCCCTCCTGGGGAAAGTCAATCGTCAGGCAGCTATAACGACCCGAGCGGACCTTCAAGGGCGCAGGTGCTGGCCACATCGGGAGGTCGGACTTGACAACGCTGGTAAGATGGACCTGAAAGAGACAGATGAGGACGCACTGCCTCCCAGCGGCTGGCCAATACCCAGGGAGGGAGGTGGAGAGGCTGGTGATGGGTGGAGGAGCGAGTGACGAGGAAGTTCTATAAGGAGAGGTGTTGGGAAGAGAGGCAGGAGACTTGTGTTAGATTAGCGAGAAGAATAACGAAGATGAAAACAGCAGATTAATCTATTGCACTACAAACAAGAACTTGGTGGAAACTGTTTTTCTAAACAAGAGGGTTAGGTCGACTTTTCATTTTGCTTTAAACAAGACGGAGAGCCATTGAGTAAGATTCTTGTTAAGCATGAACGAAAGTCTTAAACAAAAAGTTGGGAATGTTTTTCTACCTTTCTAAAACGAATGTTTGAGATTAGGTATCGTCTCCCCGTGACCCAACCGTGGGAGACGTTTGATCGTAAGAGCTCATAAAACACTGTGCCTATAGCTCCCGGCAGCTCACATAAGTCCCTCAGCTTCTCCTATCGACCATAAGGGGACCCGTAATCCTACTCGAAGCGACTCTGCACTGTCCAATTAACTCTTGTAAAGTTATTCTTTTGAGGTAAATAGTATCAAAGGGAAACCCGAGGGAAACTTTTCTTCGCCTCTACCATATAGTTACACAAAGTTTTGCTCCTAGTAACCGAGGCCTTCGCTGCCTCCCAGAGCTGAGACCATCCCAGCGAACGCTTCCCACTTACCTTCTCGGAAACGCTCTCGTATTTCCCAACTGATGTCTATAACCACCATAAATCTTGTCCACATTTAAGCCATAACTCAGCTCCCTCCTCAGACCCCTATCCCCTCACGGTCATCGTCCGATCCAATGAATGTCGAGGTAAAAATCTCTCCGAAGATGGCATCAGTGTCGTCCCGATGCCATATTCCAGACGTTTCCGAAATCCCCTCGAGAAAGTGCGTTGTCGGGCTGCAATATGGACGGGAGCGGACACTGGGGACGCGGATGGTGGAGACAGCTGGCATCCGGACGCGTAAGCTGGTACGGAAATGGACTGATGAGGACGTATAACATCTCAGCAGCTGGCCAATATTCTGGGACGAGCCAGGAGAGAATGTGTGGAGGCGAGCGACGGTGACGATCCACGGGATGAAATATTGGGGCGCTGTGGTACGCTCGCTGGAGGAAGACCGATCGTAAGGACCAAAACAAAATAGCACAAGCGACGGCGAGGTGGATGGTTCAACGAGCGGCTCCCGGGTCGTCATTGATGGGCTCCCAGAAACGTGTTTCAGCCTTCCAAGGACATTGTCTCTCAGTCCTCCAGAGACCTTGTCCTTCACCTTTCCAGGGACTTTTTTTTTTTCTTTAGCCTTCCACAGACAGTGTCCTCCAACATTCCAGAGATGCTGTCCATCAGTCTTCAGGCGCCGTTGCCCTGCAGCTTTCCAGAGGCGCAGCCTTCAGACTTCCAGAGTTCAGCATTCCAGAGATGTTGCTTTACGGCACTCTTAAGAGACCACTGTCCTGTAGTCTTCCAGACAAGTTGTCTTCAGCCTTCCAGAGACGTCTTCTTTAGCTTCCTTTAGACGCTGTGTCTTCAGCCTTCCAGAGACGTCTTCTTTAGCTTCCTATAGAAGCTGTGTCTTCAGCCTTCCAGAGACGTCTTCTTTAGCTTCCTATAGATGCTATCCCACAGCCTTCCAGAGACTTCTTCTTTAGCTTCCTATAGACGCCGTGTCTTCAGCCTTCCAGAGACGTCTTCTTTAGCTTCCTATAGATGCTATCCCACAGCCTTCCAGAGACTTGTTTTTAAGCTTTGTCGAGATATTCTCCTGCAATATTCCAGAGGAGACGTAGTCTTAAGCCTTCCAGAAACACAGTTCGTCAGCCTTCCGGAGACGTTGTCCCTCCGCCATATGGAGACATTTTATCTAGCTTTCCAGAGAAGTTGTTCCCCAGCTTTCTGGAGACAATAGTTTTCCAGCCTTCCAGAAACATCATTTTCCAGCTTTCCTTCAGTGTTCCAGGAACGCTATCGACGCTCAGCCAATTTCATTACCATTAGCCGTAATCTGTGCCTGAATTTGTTTTTCCCCCAGGAGTAATGGTTGATAGGATGAGCTGTGTTCCTGGTGTGTCTCTGTTTTCCACAATCCATCAATTTTTATGACTTAATTCGCTCATCCACTCTCGGTACCATGATGTGATAAAAATCTTAATCAGCTGTGCAACAGAATAGGGAGGCAATCACCAAAAGATATTATCACCAGGTGGAAAGCATTAATCTATCTATCTAACCATTCAACTACCTATCTATCTGTTCATATATATATATATATATATATATATATATATATATATATATATATATATATATATATATATTATCCCTGGGGATAGGGGAGAAAGAATACTTCCCACGTATTCCCTGCGTGTCGTAGAAGGCGACTAAAAGGGAAGGGAGCGGGGGGCTGGAAATCCTCCCCTCTCGTTTTTTTTTTTTTTTTTTTCTTTTTTTTAATTTTCCAAAAGAAGGAACAGAGAAGAGGGCCAGGTGAGGATATTTCCTCAAAGGCCCAGTCCTCTGTTCTTAACGCTACCTCGCTGTCGCGGGAAATGGCGGATAGTATGAAAAAAAAAAAAAAAAAAAAAAAAAAATATATATATATATATATATATATATATATATATATATATATATATATATATCAAACAAATACATTCATTTATTCATTTACTTTTACGAGAGAGAGAGAGAGAGAGAGAGAGAGAGAGAGAGAGAGAGAGAGAGAGAGAGAGAGAGACTCTCTCCCGAGAAAATATCTCCTGATTATACAAATGATCTTGTTGACGGGACATGGTAGGAGACGTCGCCATCACTGGAGGAGGAGAGACGCCACTCAGCCGCCCGGATCAGTAACTGATTACGTCCTACGCTGCCAGAACCCCACCCGCTGTCGACCAGCAAAGCGAACCATCCTCCATCTGTCTAAACCTTCTAGACAGTTCAGAAAATCTGCTGTACCTCTGAGTATATATGTATATTCAGGTGTGCGTGTGAGGTATATTTCCATCGACAGGAAATGTGTCCATGCGTTCATCAATGACTGCCGGTTCACCCCCAAGGTCCCTCTGCTCCACCCGTGCAGGACAGGACAACAGCTTGCCCTTACGCTCGTGCGACCGACCGGAGGACCGACCATCACTCTACCATAGAACATTTCCGCCGACGCACAGTCGCGGGGGACCAGCGACTCGGGCCAGCGTTCCCAACAACCCGTCGTGCTTGATGGCTCCCCTGATCTGCATCCATAACCGCGAATGATCGGTAAATTACTGGCTCCACGAACGGTGTTCGCCACGTGTGTTCGCCACTCTCCACAGACTGCACTGCATGGACGTGTTTGTGAGTCAGTATGTTTTATAGCTTAATGATTATTCCCGTACGTTCTCAGGGCCAGTAACTGGGGGTGATCTATCTCTTAAAACACATGCAAGTTGTAAACATTTTCTTATCCCTCGCCTTCTTCTTATTATCATCATTATCATTATCTTATCATCATGATTATATTTTTCTCTCTTTTTAGGATGCAAATCTAGCCAGAGAGGAGAGACCCAGGCTGGGGATACTGAGCACTGACATTACAGTGTTCCTCTTCGCCAGCCCGCCCACCCAACCTCGCTCTTCGAGATAAGGTTTGTGAGTCGGTTATGGCAGAGCAAAGCCTTCGACGACGAAGAGAGGACATCGCGTTGAGGGCTGTCTCCTCCTCCCCTCCTCGCTGGGTTCTCCAGCCCTGGTAGGAAGGTAGGTGCTGAGGGCAAGGATCAATGGGATGTCTTACCTCCTCAGCCGGAGTTTAATGTGTCTGTGGGATGTTAACGTGCGCTCTCGTATGGCCAGACCAGCGATACACCCCCAGCGTCTACATCTGCACCGGTGGGCGCCGGCTGGGTCACCGAAGGAAGGCAGCGAAGCAAACCTGAACTGCAGACTGAAACGGCAGACCTGGATGGCAGTCGTCCATCACTATCTCCACCTCACCCTTCTCCACCTACACCAAATCCTCCATCCCTTCCTGTACTTCCATCACTCCCTCCCATACACCTACACCTCCTCTCTATACCCCTTATTGTTGGCCGGGTCAGCTCCCGAGCGGCATGTTTGCTGCGCCATCATCATCATCATCATCACCCCACCCCCCTGACCTGCTCCAGGGGACGCACGTACTGTACACCTTCCCTCCCTACACCGCGTCCTCCATCCTCACTACCACCACCACCACCACCACAGCCATCATCACAACCACTCGACCACCGATACCATCATCTCCCCATTTCTTCCACCATCTCACCTCAACTACCGTCATGACTATCACTTCTACTACCATCAACCAGCACTCTATCTCCATCACCATCGCCACCGCTCTACCACTATCACCACCACGTCCCTCCCAACCGCCACAATACCCATCCCTTCCATCGTCATCTCACTCTCTCCCTCTCCACGACTCTCCCCTTACTCTCACCTCCCAGCCTCTCACAAGGCCCGCTGGCTGAGACGCTAAGACTATGACTTCGCCCTGAAAAGACTTAGCGAAGCGTTGAGTGAGCATCGCTGAACGCACAAATGGAAAATCTGCCGTGATGCGCCATCACGCGGGGGAAGAACCCTTCCTCCTCCCTGCATTTACTTAATGAAACGTCCATGATCCCCACCACACACACTCACTGGCCCCCCCCCTCCTCCCTGCCCCGAGACCTACTACACCCCCTGTGCTCTTGTGTTTGTGTATAGGGCGGCAGGAGGCGGTCGCAAGGCTGGTGTGTCCGTGCAGCAGGATGCTGGAAGAATATCACATGTGTAGCGTTTTGTGCAGCAGGAATGAAGGACACGAAGAGGAGGAGGAAGAGGAGGAGGAGGAGGAGGGAGCTATGAAACTCGGACAGCTGCTGTGTTGCAGCGGGAGGAGACGCCGGCATGATACAACGGGTTAATACATCAGTATGTGAGCTTGATACAGCAGACGATCCCAGTAACTATACAGTGAGTCGGTGTCACCATATGCTAGCGAACGGGTACAGCAGTAGGCCTTGTAATGTGAATATCGTTTACAGGACAAAGACAGGTAAGGTAGCGCGACCCAACACATAGAAGTATCGTACAAGACATTACATCACATTATAACACATGTTTCACTTCCTATTGCAAGCTGTATCTTGTGGTGTGTCTTGGTAAGACACTGTTCTTGACTTCGAAGTGTAGCATTCACTTGACACATGAAGATCAAGCTGGTATTGCTCATCATGGGGGATTCTATGACTGCTACTGTTATCCTGACGACGTAAACTTCAAATTTCGGCCTCTCTTTTCTAGAGTACGTCGTCGAGTGAGCACGGCCCCTAAACACAACTGTCGCTCCACGAAAACATACTTTTTCCGGCAACAGGAGACAGACAACTCCAGCACGCCACAACATTCATGCGACGCATCACACCCAGCCCTTGCGCGGGTCTCATGCCACAGGTACACACACCTCCCCTCCCATGTCTGCCTCACTGCCTATGCCTCAGCGTCGTCCTCCTCAAGGAGAGACAAAATCATCTCGCCTTGGTTACGGCAGTCTGAGATGAACCCCAGCCCAGCCCGGTCAAAGCCACTAATCCCGGGAGCAGACATGAAAGGGTTTATGGCTGCTTATATGAGATAAATTCATCCCAGCCGGGTGGCGTTAGGCAGCAATCACCCCAGAGACTAAGTTATAATGAAACAATGATTTAACTTTTCCTTTCTTACGCAGAACAACGGTCAATACAATTTTCCTACGCATACATCAGTAGTATTCATACATGATCGCATACAGGACTGAAACACGCCCTGGAGACTCAGAATACATGTAAAGAAAACACGTAATTAAAGTAATCCGACACTGAATGGATAACCTGATACATTTCGGTAAATATAGAAATTGTGAAAGAGTCTGGAAAATTTTTGGGGGGGGCCGGCCTGGACGATAATTGGCATAAGGCAAATATTGGGTTTGCTAGAGGCAGCTCCAATAATTTCACGCTTGTGACTCCCGTCTTGCAATACACTGTAAATTGAGGTGGATCTTGAAGCTGCACAACATCTCATTTACCCTGAAACGGTTTCGGCCAATTACAGGACGGAGCGAGTGCTGGAAAGAATTATGATTGGTTCAAGGGCAGTGAACTCCCGCCTCTGGACAAATGACTCGGTGACTGGCTGGTTACGGAGGTGGCTGACTGGCTGGCTACGGGGGTGGCTGACTGGTAAGAGAGGTAACTGAGTGGATGGCTGGTAACAGGGGTTACACGGGTGACTGACTGGCTGGCTACGTGGGTGACTGACTGGCTAGCTAACTACATGGGTGACTGATTGACTGGTTGGCTACAGGGGTGACTGACTGACTGGTTGGCTACAGGGGTGACTGACTGACTGGTTGGCTACAGGGGTGACTGACTGACTGACTGGTTAGCTACAGGGGTGACTGACTGACTGGTTAGCTGCAGGGGTGACTGACTGACTGACTGGTTAGCTACAGGGGTGACTGACCGACTGACTGGTTAGCTACAGGGGTGACTGAGTGACCGGCTATAATCCATCTACAGCGGGCGACTACCATCCATACAACCTCACTTAAACAAGCCGACGCTACGACTGAAACCTTGGCCTACGTTGCGAGCAAAGATAAGATGTAAGGCGGAGCCCTTCAGTGTGTCTGTGTACCCACGGCAGCCACATCCCTTCCTTAACGCGTTCGTCAACTTTGGACATGTCTTCCCTTAAATGTATGCACACACATTTTTTAATTTAATGAATCTTTATCTCTTGTTTATCTAATATCTCATCTTCCCATCTGGATGTAACGCGAGGCACATCTGGTAACGCGTGTTGTACTTTTCACGTGCGTGGGGTGGCTATGAGGGGGAGGTGGCACGCCCTTCACCTCCTGGCCCCTAACCAACCTGTGCCATGAGATAACCAAAACTGCAATCGGCAAAACCTCCGAAGCACCAGAGTTGCTAATACGAACTTCCGGTCCTTAATTAAAGACACCACGGACCTAATTTCAACTTTAAGATCCGCGTCTCATTTATGTTTGGACTATTTCGTCTCCGGAAAACAAAACAGACAAAAAAATTAGTGAAGAAGATCATTTGTGTGCTTTTGTTTTGTGTTCTCGCTGTCACTCCCACACCTGGCGGAGACGTAAACAATAGATAAGTAGATACCTGGCGGACACGTAAACAATAGATAAGAAGATACCTGGCGGACACGTAAACAATAGATAAGAAGATAAGTACATTCTGAAGGCTTTATATTTTCCCATCTTAGATCGGATCAAATCCGGTATCGTGTGCATGATTAGTGATTCATGCGATCAATCCCCATGTTTCCGGCGCTTCGGTCACCATCACACGCGGGATGATCAGAGAACACGCCAGCTGGAGAGGTTTGGTCACTTTATGCTAAAGTGAGCACCATAATTTTCTTTTTCTTTTTTGTCTTTTCTCAGCGAGAGCGAACGACCATCCATCCTCCTGCAGATGACAATCAGGTCCTGGCCACACTTAAAACCACTGGATATGTGTTGGATAAGGTAAACCACTGGATATGCTGGATAGGGTAAACCACTGGATATGCTGGATAAGGTAAACCACTGGATATGGTGGATAGGGTAAACCACTGGATATATGTTGGATACGGTAAACCACTGGATATATGTTGGATACGGTAAACCACTGGATATATGTTGGATAAGGTAAACCACTGGATATGCTGGATACGGTAAACCACTGGATATGCTGGATAAGGTAAACCACTGGATATGGTGGATAGGGTAAACCACTGGATATATGTTGGATAAGGTAAACCACTGGATATGGTGGATACGGTAAGCAAACAACAGCTAAAAAAAAATAGGTGGGAGGAAAAAACTATCTCACTGAAATATATTTCCAGCGAGGGACGGGAGAATATATTTTTTCCTCTCTCTCTCTCTCTCTCTCTCTCTCTCTCTCTCTCTCTCTCTCTCTCTCTCTCTCTCTCTCTCTCGTCCTCCCGTGCAAGTTTTTTTAATGAAGTTATCCCTCGGTTATGTTTCACTTGGAGTGTGCTAAACTCATCGTCTCCATGGCGACGCCCCAGGGCCATGTCAGCTGATGAGGTGACTCAAGTCATTACGGCTCAGGTGATGGTTCTTGGAGAAGTGGGGGTTCCCCTGGGCTGCTGGGGGGGCTGGCGGCGGCGGGAGCCTAGCCTTATGCTCCTCTCTCTCTCTCTCTCTCTCTCTCTCTCTCTCTGGGTTCACCGCCATTCTGGCAATATCTCATCGCAGGTAAAAGCGTGTCCCCCTCCTCTTCCTCTGCGTTGAGCGCTGCGCGCTAACCTTGCTTCATGGCAGAATTCCGATGTAGGTGGGTACTCTTTCTCTCTCTACGGCTAGAGCTACGCGCAAGTCCTGTCCATGTCTTCTACCTCCTCTATAGAAACACTCCCCTCCTCCTCCTCCTGTCTCTCTCTCTCCCCTCCCACCACACCGCTCTCGCCACAGTCCATAGTACTACGTCTACCGGAATCTGTCCTCAGGGGTGTATGCGAGGGGTACCTCAAGGCTCAGTTCTGGGTCCCAACACATTATGTATCAACGGCCCTTGTGGTAGGCCACCCCAGTAGGATCTGTGAAACTGCTGATGACACGAAATTAGGGAATACAGCTTAAAGGAAAACCCTTTCGTGACACAGACATTCATACAGACGGATGCAGTGGTCAAACACGTGGCAAACAGTTATAAACAAATGACACCATAGATATATGATAAGTGATGCATTTTGGACACGCAATGTTCGGTAAATCATTATCAGAAATTCGGGGGAAAAGAATATCCTTCGGGTAAAGAACTAAAATACACAAACCAATGCCAAGCTGCACATTAGGAAGCAAACAGTATGTTAAGTCTTATAGGTGGGAATGTCAAGTGCTATGTAGATCATAAGACCCAATATCCATTCTTTACACCATCCTAGCCAAAAAGGTCTAGACGAAAAATGAAAAAAATAAAACTGGAACAAATACAAAGAGAAGGAACAAAACTAAGTCTGTCGTTCAGAAAAAAAAAAAATATCTGGGGAAAGACTCAAAGATACAATGTTTGCGCGACTCTAAGAAAAGGTTCAGTCTTCAGGGAGACTTAACAGAAGTTTTCAAAACACTCAGTAAATTTGACAATATCATTTCCAATAATTACTTAACCTTAGACAGAGATACAATGACGAGCAATAGCAATTATGGAGTCAAAGGAAAAAGGAATGGAGATGTAATACAGGTGTGTCCAATTACTGGAATAAACTCCCGCCAGATGCTGTTGAGGCTAGAACTATCAGTGCATTTCAATCACGAACAACACAAATGCATTAATTATCGTAATCATAATTATAACCAGTCCTCGGGCTTGTTCATGAGACAGCACTGCATGCACGGATTTCAAATTTTCTTGGCAAGTTTACAGATGAGAGCTTGAAATGCTTCGATGCCAGAGTACCCGACTGTGCTAAGAGCAGAACAGAGTGTGTTTTCCAGTGGTTGGATGCGTCCCTTTCGAGTTATAAACTTTAGAAATCTGATCCACTCATCCCTTCAGATAAGATCTTCATTACGGTATACCGTCTCTTATATATGAGGCTCTTGCATACACGTTTCCCTGCCGGCTGATGTGTTGCAAGGAGTAGTGGGAGGGGAGGAGCCTATCCTGTCTCCATCTATAGCGGTGGGTGGGAAAGAGGCCTCTGCTTTATTATCCTGTTTCTATCTATTGTAGTGGATGAGATGGAGCCTTCTGCTTTACTGTCTCGTCTCTGACTATAGTGATGGGTGGGAAAGAACCTTCTGCTTTGCCATCTTGTCTCCATCTATATTGGTTAGTCAAGACACTATTACTATCCTTCAGCTGAGGACCTCGTCACAAATCATCAAGTCTTCTGTCACCTGTCCTCCTCATGTACTCACACTACCTCAGCCACAGTGGTACTGGGAACACCTCCACCACACTACGTCAGCCACAGTGTCCCTGGGAACACCTCCACCACACTACGTCAGCCACAGTGTCCCCGGGAACACCTCCACCACACTACGTCAGCCACAGTGTCCCTGGGAACAAAATTACTCCGGCAGGTGCATCTGAGTTGGGTCCGACCAAGCGCACTCCCCACTTCCTCCCACACACACGGGCACACTTCCTTCGATTCACTTGGGGAGTCCACTTTCTCCCACCTACCTACCACTTCCTCTCACCCACCTGGCATCGTCTTCTTCCCACCTACATGGGGCCCACAAGTGTCGCTACCACTGGGTCCAAATTAGCTTCTGCATGCCTCCTTACCCACACGGGGACTTCAGTGCTCTAGGACCACAACGTCCGGGGACAGAACCTCCTCGATATCAATCCCTGGGGAAGCCAGCCCACGGGGGATCCGATCACCCTAGGAACATAATCTCCGGGGGACCCCCCAGCCTCCAAGAACCCCGACGTCTGGAGACACCATGCCTCTTAGGACCCCACAGTCGCGGACTGCACCCCGGGAGCCTAAACCCCCCACCTGGGGGATATCACAACGGGGATGCCATGGACGAGGACGAGGTCCCCCTTTCCCCTCGGGTCCCCGGGCCCATCTGGGCCCCCCTGGACCACGCTACACTGATCACGGAGTGTTCCACCTGGCTGACTCCAGTAGATGGATGGACGGGGAGATCCGAGCAGCAATAGCTGAATGGATAGATGAGGATAGATCGGGGGGGAGGATGTAATGAAGGAAGAGTGGATAGTTCGCTGGCCAGGGATAGAGGAGCTGGCCAGGTGAACACGCTGGTCGGATGAACGGGTTCAGGAAGTGGGTATGTGAACTGATGAACAGGCTGGACTGGGCCTGAGAAGGGTCGAATGGATTCCTGGACAGGAAGAGATGGATGGATGTGAGGAGGGTTCAAACGGGTTGAAAATAAGGATAGAGGGATGGGTCGTCTGGACTGGTAGAGGGGACCACGAAGGGATAGACGCTGACAGAGGTCTACCGGACGAGAGGACAGGTAAACAGACGCAAAGATGGACAGACTGACGGGTTAAAAGTCGTGATATTCAGCTCTGGGGACAGACAGGCTAAGGAGGCAATGCCTTCTCTTGTTACGAAACTGAGTGATAAATCACTACCATCTTCCTACTTAACCAATCAAGCAAATATCATCCCAGATATCCGGCTAACCAACCAATATCCGAGATATCCGGCTTACTAACCAACATCCCAGATATTCGGCTAGTCAACCAATATCCGAGATATCCGGCTAACCAACCAACATCCCAGATATCCGGCTAACCAACCAATATCCGAGATATCCGGCTTACTAACCAACATCCCAGATATTCGGCTAGTCAACCAATATCCGAGATATCCGGCTAACCAACCAACATCCCAGATATCCGGCTAACCAACCAATATTCGAGATATCCGGCTTACTAACCAACATCCCAGATATCCGGCTAACCAACCAATATCCGAGATATCCGGCTAACCAACCAATATCCGAGATATCCGGCTAACCAACCAACATCCCAGATATTCGGCTTACCAACCAACATCCCAGATATCCGGCTTACTAACCAACATCCCAGATATCCGGCTTACTAACCAACATCCCAAATATCCGGCTAATCAACCAACATCCCAGACATCCAGCTAACCAATCACCACCTCAGATTTACAACTGAACCAACAACAACCACAGATATGAAACCATAACTACCACACTTGACATCTAGGTAACCAGCCAACACGCCAGCTATCCGGATAACCAGCCACCATTCCGGATACCCGGATAACCAACCACCATCTCGGATATCCGGATGAGCGATCATCGTTACAGTTTTCGGTTTAGCGGGTAACAAGCCCTCCTCATCCCGTTCGTCCACCATCATCATTTTCGGCATGGCCGGACCCCAATGGCCACCTGCTGCTCCCGAACCCCCTGCTCCTCTCCCCTTCCCTCTCCCATATTCCTCCTCTCTCTCTCTCTCTCTCTCTCTCTCTCTCTCTCTCTCTCTCTCTCTCTCTCTCTCTCTCTCTCTCCTTCCTACGCCTTTCTCTTTTCTCTCTTCGTTCTCTTGTTTTTCTTTCAACACGTTTCTCTGTCCCACTTCACCATCTTGTGTTTTTCTTCTTTGCCCTTCCACTGTTTTCATTGTGTCGCATTTCTTTCCCCTTCTCCCTTCATCATCCCTCCTTCAATCTATCTTCTCTTTCAACTGACCTTGCAATTCTCTCCCTCTTCCACTCACTCTCTCCCATCTCCTTTTCGCACCTGCCTCTTGGCACCTTATTACACTTATACCCATTCCATCCCCTCTTCTCTCCTCTCCCTCTCCCTCCCTTCTTTATCACCCCTATGTCTCCTACTTCAATTCAGGCGCTTTCCACGTAGCTGCAACGGGACGAGAGAGAGAAAAAAAAGATGAAGAATTTGCAGAATAAAAATATTTCTTAAATATACAGCCTCCATGGTGGCCTGCCTTGTGCCCTTACCATGAAAAATATTTTGACTCCACACTGACTCATTTGTTTACCATCAACAAACGAGTTCTCAGAAGGAAGCAATTCGTCTGTCTTTGTTTGACACAAACGATGCTCAAGATATATATATACAACGAACGTTGTTTCTGGAAGTACGAAGCACGCACAGTACCGGGGAGGGGGGGATATATATATATATATATATATATATATATATTCTTTTTTTTGCTTTGTCGCTGTCTCCCGCGTTTGCGAGGTAGCGCAAGGAAACAGACGAAAGAAATGGCCCAACCCACCCCCATACACATATATATACACACACGTCTACACACGCAAATATACATACCCACACAGCCCTCCATGGTTTACCCCAGACGCTTCACATGCCCTGATTCAATCCACTGACAGCACGTCAACCCCTGTATACCACATCGATCCAATTCACTCTATTCCTTGCCCTCCTTTCACCCCCCTTACGGTACTTACTCGATCAAACCACCTCACACCACACATTGTCCTCAAACATCTCATTTCCAACACATCCATCCTCCTGCGCACAACTCTATCCATAGCCCACGCCTCGCAACCATACAACATATATATATATATATATTTTTTTTTTTTTTATTATACTTTGTCGCTGTCTCCCGCGTTTGCGAGGTAGCGCAAGGAAACAGACGAAAGAAATGGCCCAACCGCCCCCCCCATACACATGTATATATATATACGTCCACACACGCAAATATACATACCTACACAGCTTTCCATGGTTTACCCCAGACGCTTCACATGCCTTGATTCAATCCACTGACAGCACGTCAACCCCGGTATACCACATCGCTCCAATTCACTCTATTCCTTGCCCTCCTTTCACCCTCCTGCATGTTCAGGCCCCGATCACACAAAATCTTTTTCACTCCATCTTTCCACCTCCAATTTGGTCTCCCTCTTCTCCTCGTTCCCTCCACCTCCGACACATATATCCTCTTGGTCAATCTTTCCTCACTCATCCTCTCCATGTGCCCAAACCACTTCAAAACACCCTCTTCTGCTCTCTCAACCACGCTCTTTTTATTTCCACACATCTCTCTTATCCTTACGTTACTCACTCGATCAAACCACCTCACACCACACATTGTCCTCAAACATCTCATTTCCAGCACATCCATCCTCCTGCGCACAACTCTATCCATAGCCCACGCCTCGCAACCATACAACATTGTTGGAACCACTATTCCTTCAAACATACCCATTTTTGCTTTCCGAGATAATGTTCTCGACTTCCACACATTTTTCAAGGCTCCCAGAATTTTCGCCCCCTCCCCCACCCTATGATCCACTTCCGCTTCCATGGTTCCATCCGCTGACAGATCCACTCCCAGATATCTAAAACACTTCACTTCCTCCAGTTTTTCTCCATTCAAACTCACCTCCCAATTGACTTGACCCTCAACCCTACTGTACCTAATAACCTTGCTCTTATTCACATTTACTCTTAACTTTCTTCTTCCACACACTTTACCAAACTCAGTCACCAGCTTCTGCAGTTTCTCACATGAATCAGCCACCAGCGCTGTATCATCAGCGAACAACAACTGACTCACTTCCCAAGCTCTCTCATCCCCAACAGACTTCATACTTGCCCCTCTTTCCAAAACTCTTGCATTTACCTCCCTAACAACCCCATCCATAAACAAATTAAACAACCATGGAGACATCACACACCCCTGCCGCAAACCTACATTCACTGAGAACCAATCACTTTCCTCTCTTCCTACACGTACACATGCCTTACATCCTCGATAAAAACTTTTCACTGCTTCTAACAACTTTCCTCCCACACCATATATTCTTAATACCTTCCACAGAGCATCTCTATCAACTCTATCATATGCCTTCTCCAGATCCATAAATGCTACATACAAATCCATTTGCTTTTCTAAGTATTTCTCACATACATTCTTCAAAGCAAACACCTGATCCACACATCCTCTACCACTTCTGAAACCACACTGCTCTTCCCCAATCTGATGCTCTGTACATGCCTTCACCCTCTCAATCAATACCCTCCCATATAATTTACCAGGAATACTCAACAAACTTATACCTCTGTATACCTATATATATATATATATATATATATATATATATATATATATATATATATATATATATATACGCTATACTCGAAAGGTATTTCTATTATCAAAAGTCTAAGCAACACAGAAGGTTCTGTGTGGATATAGAAGAAGAGATCCGAACAGCTGTGATGGTACAGAGAGTCAGGACTGAACAGGCGAACAGCTGTGATGTTACAGAGGAAGAGAAGTGAACAGGTGAACAGCTGTGAAGTTACGGTGGAACAGAAGTGAACAGGTGAACAGATGTAATGGAACACAGGGTTAGAATTGAACAGGTGAACAGATGTAATGTTACAGAGGGTCAGAACTGAACAGGCGAACAGATGTAACGTTACAGAGGGCTAGAACTGAACAGGTGAACAAAGCGTTCACTTACAAACCATCACAGAAATGCGTAAACCATCATCTCAGAGGTCTTGTTCCTCTCCTGTAAGCACCCTATTGGAGAGAGAGAGAGAGAGAGAGAGAGAGAGAGAGAGAGAGAGAGAGAGAGAGAGAGAGAGAGAGAGAGAGAGAGAGAGAGAGAGAGAGAGACTTTAAAGATGGCTCTCAGATACCAGGACAATTGAGGTGGAGCAGACGGCAAAATTATCGTTTTCCTCTAATGCATTCCTGGGAGGCACCTGACGATGGCCTAATAAGCAGGTGGACCAAGCCATTACCGAACTCCTGCCACAGAAAGAACTCGCGCGTTAACTCTTCGTAAATTATGATCATTATTATCATTATCAAATAACTCCTGTGGGATATTCTCTCTCCCTCTCTGGGAGTGGCTCCTGCAGCTTGAAAACTGCGCCACGTACAATAGCTGGGCCGTGATGGACTCGTCTGGATCGAGAAATTCCTTCGCGAGGCAATACTCCTTTTCGTTAACTGGCAATGATGCAGCCTCGCCGAAGGTGACTTTTCACTCGCGGCGTAATCAAAGGCAGGCACAGTCAGCCATTTTTGACACATATATATATATATACATATATATATATATATATATATATATATATATATATATATATATATAGGTTTGCGGCAGGGGTGTGTGATGTCTCCATGGTTGTTTAATTTGTTTATGGATGGGGTTGTTAGGGAGGTAAATGCAAGAGTCCTGGAAAGAGGGGCAAGTATGAAGTCTGTTGGGGATGAGAGAGCTTGGGAAGTGAGTCAGTTGTTGTTCGCTGATGATACAGCGCTGGTGGCTGATTCATGTGAGAAACTGCAGAAGCTGGTGACTGAGTTTGGTAAAGTGTGTGGAAGAAGAAAGTTAAGAGTAAATGTGAATAAGAGCAAGGTTATTAGGTACAGTAGGGGTGAGGGTCAAGTAAATTGGGAGGTGAGTTTGAATGGAGAAAAACTGGAGGAAGTGAAGTGTTTTAGATATCTGGGAGTGGATCTGTCAGCGGATGGAACCATGGAAGCGGAAGTGGATCATAGGGTGGGGGAGGGGGCGAAAATTTTGGGAGCCTTGAAAAATGTGTGGAAGTCGAGAACACTATCTCGGAAAGCAAAAATGGGTATGTTTGAAGGAATAGTGGTTCCAACAATGTTGTATGGTTGCGAGGCGTGGGCTATGGATAGAGATGTGCGCAGGAGGATGGATGTGCTGGAAATGAGATGTTTGAGGACAATGTGTGGTGTGAGGTGGTTTGAGCGAGTGAGTAACGTAAGGGTAAGAGAGATGTGTGGAAATAAAAAGAGCGTGGTTGAGAGAGCAGAAGAGGGTGTTTTGAAATGGTTTGGGCACATGGAGAGAATGAGTGAGGAAAGATTGACCAAGAGGATATATGTGTCGGAGGTGGAGGGAACGAGGAGAAGAGGGAGACCAAATTGGAGGTGGAAAGATGGAGTGAAAAAGATTTTGTGTGATCGGGGCCTGAACATGCAGGAGGGTGAAAGGAGGGCAAGGAATAGAGTGAATTGGAGCGATGTGGTATACAGGGGTTGACGTGCTGTCAGTGGATTGAATCAAGGCATGTGAAGCGTCTGGGGTAAACCATGGAAAGCTGTGTAGGTATGTATATTTGCGTGTGTGGACGTATGTACATGTGTATGGGGGGGGGGGGGCCATTTCTTTCGTCTGTTTCCTTGCGCTACCTCGCAAACGCGGGAGACAGCGACAAAGTATAAAAAAAAAAAAAAAAAAAAAAATATATATATATATATATATATATATATATATATATATATATATATATATATATATATATATATATATATATATATATATATATGAATAAAAGCAAGGTTAGTTGGGGGTTTGAGTTTGCACGGAAAAAATGGAGAAAGTGAAGTGTTTTAGCTAAATGAATCATAAGGTGGGTGAGGGGGCAAAGGTTCTGGGAGCAATTAAGAATGAATGGAAAGAGATATCTCTATTTGAGAGGTTAAAAGTGGGTATGCTTGAAGGTATAGTAGTTCCAACATTATCAAGGATGCAAAGCATGGATATAGATAAGACTGTGTGGAGGAGGGTGGGTGTGCTGGAAAGGTTTTGATTAAGTAATGAAAGAGTAAGAGAGAGGTGTAGTAATAAAGAGGGCGGATAAGAGAGGAGGAGCGTGTGCTGAAATGGTTTGGACATATGGAGAGAAAGAGTAAGGAAAGGTTGAAAAAGAGGATACACGTGCCAGTGCCAGGAGTGGAGGGAACAAGGAGAACGGGGAGAACAAATTGGAGACGAAAAGATGGTGTGAAAAAGATCTTGAGCGATAGGGGCCTGAACATGCAGGAGAGTGAAAGACGCGCACGGGATAGAGTGAATTGGAACAATGCTGTATACTGGAGTCGACGTGCTGTCAATGTACTGAACCAGGGCATGTGAACGTCTGTGGGGGCCTGGTTATGTATAGGGAGCTGTGGTTTCGGTGCATTAGACTTAACGTCTGTGGGGGCCTGGTTATGGATAGGGAGCTGTGGTTTCGGTGCATTAGACATAACACCTAGAAAATGGATGTGAGCGGACGCGGCCTTCCCGCGTTTATTGTTGGCGCTACCTCACTAACGCGGGAAAAAGAAAATCAAGTACAGGGTGGATCTATCTATCTATCTATCTCTCTATCTATCTATATATACTCTTACTTCATACGAGTAATTCATTTCCATGCAAGCAAGATAATCGGAGAGCTAGATGATGGAGGAGACGACGGCCAGTGGACCTGAGGTGGGTTTTGTTGGCTTCAGTCATGACGTCAGACGGAGATATGTAATCCATTACGGCGGAGCTGCGAGGGTTGGCTGGAGTGGGGGGTTTCGGGGAAAGGGGGGGTTAGAGCTGAGGTTGGGGGTTGAGGTGGATAAACCCCGCTATTATAGGAGGGATGTCAGGGGACGACACAGTCAATGGCGTCGCTCTACAGATAACGATAGCCAAGTGAAGGCCATGTCAGTGTACAGGTAATGATGTCAGTGTACAGGTAATGACGTCAATGTACAAGTAATGATGTCAGTGTACAGGTTATGATGTTATTGTAAAGGTAATGATGTCAGTGTACATGTGATGTCAGAGTACAGGTAATGATGTCAATGTACAGGTTATGATGTCATTGTACAGGTAATGATGTCAGTGTACAGGTGATGATGTCAGTGTACAGGTAATGGTGTCAATGTACAGGTAATGATGTCAGTGTACAGGTAATGATGTCCGTGTACAGGTGATGATGTCAGTGTGCAGGCAATGATGTCAGTATACAGGCAATGATGTCAGTGTACAGGTAATGATGTCAGTGTACAGGTAATGATGTCAGTGTACATGTGATGATGTCATTGTACAAGTAATGATGTCAGTGTACAGGTGATGATGTCAGTGTACAGGTGATGATGTCAGTGTACAGGTGATGATGTCAGTGTACAGGCAATGATGTCAGTGCACAGGCAATTATGTCAGTGTACTGGTGATGATGTCAGTGTACAGGTGATGTCAGTGTACAGGTAATGGTGTACAGGCAATGATGTCAGTATACAGGCAATGATGTCAGTGTATAGGTAATGATGTCAGTGTACAGGTAATGGTGTCAATGTACAGGTAATGATGTCAGTGTACAGGTGATGATGTCATTGTACAGGTAATGATGTCAGTGTACAGGTGATGTCATTGTACAGGTAATGATGTCAGTGTACAGGTGATGATGTCAGTGTACAGGTGATGATGTCAATGTACAAGTAATGATGTCAGTGTACAGGTAATGATGTCAGTGTACAGGTGATGTCAGTGTACAGGTAATGATGTCATTGTACAGGTAATGATGTCAGTGTACAGGTGATGATGTCAGTGTACAGGTAATGATGTCAGTGTACAGGTAATGATGTCAGTGTACAGGTAATGATGTCAATGTACAGGTAATGATGTCATTGTACAGTTAGTGTTGATGTGATGTCTCAAGCCTGTGCCACTCGCGATCATGATGCACAACACACAACACACAGAACACGTCTCATGACCGACTGTGCTCTTATGTACCAGTCCCTCCACCGTTCCTCCCACTTGGCTTCCGTCCGTGTTGAATAATTTCTCTCGTTCGTCCACCCAAACTTAATATTTCTCCTTCACAGAATATTTTTTCCATCTTGTTGCTCAACCTTCAACTGCAGCATTTTGCTTGTCTTTTCCTGTCCAATCTTCCCCCCTTTCTTTCATGTTCTCACCTAATCCTTGCCCTTTCTATGCTTGCTCACTTGTTTATGTGCGAGGGAACAAGAGAGACGGGAGAGGGAGAGATAGAGAGACGGATAGGTGGATAGACCAATAGCTAGATATATAGATAAAACAGAGATGCAGGGCTAAGACGTGCCGCTCACTGTAGGAAAATCTAAAGCTACAAAAAGGAAAGGGTTGTGTGAGTTGCATATGTCAAGTGTTACGTGTGAGATGGAGAGATCTTTCGCTTGTGAACGGAAAGCCAGCAGCCCCACAGGTGGGTGAGGCGGAGGGATGGGACATTAACCTGGGCTAAAGGAGTGAAACTCGACAACCAATGAAGTGACGGCTCATCGCGATACACGGACCACCTAGACCCAAGGTCCGAGCGAGGTGGTCTTTGGCTTTTATTTTTAAAAAAAGTTCTCATAAAAAACAGTAGAAAAAAAAATGATAGCAAAGCAAAGGCTCCCTTTCCCACCCTCCTCCACTCCCTCCGGCAACACGCCGGAAGGAGAACTGGTAGGAAAAAATACCTTGCAGGATTAATGAGCCTGAAGAAGTATTTTTTTTTATATGAAAGTCATAAAGTAGAATGAACATTAATGTCATGCGCCCCATCACCAACTGCATGCATCCCATCACCAACCACATGCATCCCTTCACCAACCACATGCATCCCTTCACTAAACCACATGCATCCCTTCACCAACCACATGCATCCCTTCACCAACCACATGCATCCCTTCACCAACCACATGCATCCCTTCACCAACCGCATGCATCCCTTCACCAACCGCATGCATCCCTTCACCAACCACATGCATCCCTTCACCAACCACATGCGTCCCTTCACCAACCACATGCATCCCATCACCAACCACATGCATCCCTTCACCAACCGCATGCATCCCTTCACCAACCGCATGCATCCCTTCACCAACCACATGCATCCCTTCACCAACCGCATGCATCCCTTCACCAACCACATGCATCCCTTCACCAACCGCATGCATCCCTTCACCAACCGCATGCATCCCTTCACCAACCACATGCGTCCCTTCACCAACCACAT
Source organism: Panulirus ornatus (assembly GCF_036320965.1). Taxonomy (NCBI): domain Eukaryota; kingdom Metazoa; phylum Arthropoda; class Malacostraca; order Decapoda; family Palinuridae; genus Panulirus; species Panulirus ornatus. Next base: position 31,518,097 of record NC_092238.1, on the reverse strand, counting down.
GCATCCCATCACCAACCACATGCATCCCTTCACCAACCGCATGCATCCCTTCACCAACCGCATGCATCCCTTCACCAACCACATGCATCCCTTCACCAACCACATGCATCCCTTCACCAACCACATGCATCCCTTCACCAACCGCATGCATCCCTTCACCAACCACATGCATCCCTTCACCAACCACATGCATCCCTTCGCTTCGTGTTATAGAGACAATACTAAGGATAAACCTGAGCTCCAACCTCTCGACTAACCACGTCTGTATTATTCCTGATGTTGGAGTTGGCGGTACAATGATGGTGAATTACTCTCTCAAAGCAGGCGACGTCGGGGTAATACATGTCGGGATGCTAAGGCAGCCTGGCCAGGCAGGCAGGGAGGGAGGGAGGGATCGCTCGTTTGAGAAGGTAGCATGACATACGATACAATGATTGATGAAATGAATTATTCAGTACAGAGGGTAGAGAGAGAGAGATAGATAGATAGATAGAGATAGATAGATAGATAGATAGATATATAGAGGGAGAGAGAGAGAGAGAGAGAGAGAGAGAGAGAGAGAGAGAGAGAGAGAGAGAGAGAGAGAGAGAGAGAGAGAGAGAGAGAGAGAGAGTCTGTTTGCAGAAGGGGAGATGGAAGAAAAAAAGATGATGAAAAGAGAGATGGAAGAAAATGATGGATTTGGAGGGCTGGGAGCTGAGGGAGGGCGCAGACACTGTGGCGTGAGGGAAGGGACCTACAGAAAATGGGAAGGGGGACGGAAAGGAAGTGATGAAGGCAGGGTGAGAAGGAGACTGGGAAGGGTATGTAAGGGATGGAGGAAGAGAAGGAGGGAAGGCAAAGGATGGAAGGAAAAGGGTATAAAGATGTTCATAGATGGTATGAGGATGGAGCTGGGAGGGTGTAGGGATAGAGAGAGGAAGGCGGGGCGGGGGTGGTGAGAGAAGGAGGTGGGAAGAAAGAAGGGAAAAGGCAGGGAGAGATGGAGAAAGGGTGGGAGGGAATGTAGGGGAGAGGAACAGAGAGAAGGAAGGAGAGAGAGAGAGAGAGAGAGAGAGAGAGAGAGAGAGAGAGAGAGAGAGAGAGAGAGGGAGGGAAGGAAGGGAGAGAACACCAGCAGGGGAAGGGAGAGAGAGAGGGTGGGTCCGGCCACCCTCCTCAGAGACTAATCTGTATGCAGCTTCTGATTGAGTCGGGAAGTAAAAGAACATAGGAAGAGGGAGGGAAGGAGGGAGGGAAGGAGGGAGGGAGGGAGGGAGGGAGGGAGGGAGGGAGGTTCCTGGCTGGGGAAGGCGAGGGTAGGGGGGAGGGGGGGTTGGGAAAGGAGGGGAAAGTGTAGGGGAAAGGGTGGAGGGAAAGACACATGAGGATGGGTTGGGGGAGAGGACCCTCCAGACACAACAATAGAGAAATATCTTCCTTTATATATATATATATAGAAGAAAAAAAAGATAATAAAAAAAAAACCTGGCTGTGTATTTTGAATAATCTTCAGCTGAGCGGAGGTTCTTTATGGCTTGGAGATTGGTGCCGGATGAAAAGACGCGTCCTAAAGTAGCAGCATTGGAGGAAAAAAGAAAAAAAAGAAGTTTTCTCGAGAGAAGTCAAAGCGATACTTGTTTTTGTTTGGTGGAGAGAGAGAGAGAGAGAGAGAGAGAGAGAGAGAGAGAGAGAGAGAGAGAGAGAGAGAGAGAGAGAGAGAGAGAGAGAGAGAGAGAGAGAGAGAGAGGAAAAAAAAAAATATCCAATGCTTTGTTATCTTCTGCTTCTCCCAGACTCCGCAACTCGCAGCCATTTCTCGTCCCCTTACTGGAGTCTTCTGATCTTATGTCTCTTTATATATATATATATATATATATATATATATATATATATATATATATATATATATATATATATATATATATATATATATATACCCTACTCATATATTTCAATTATCTCTTCTTGTTCCTGATTTACCTCATCTCCTCTTCTTTTTCTTTTTTTTTTTGTTACATTCGAATCTCTTTGACTTCACCTTTCTTTCCCTGTCCATCCTCTGTCCTAATCTGTCTACTTTCCTTCGTCTGTCTATCGATCGCTCGTCTTTTGTCTTTCCCCTGTTATCGCTTCCCGCGCCAGGCCTGTGCAAGGTTCCCCCGGGCCTCCCTTACTGGACAAGGTCTCCAACAGCCTGCGCCGCCTGCTGCAGATCCCACTGACGTAAATTCCTATATCTCTCACCGATTTCCTCTCCCCTCCTCCCTACCCAAAACCCTCCCATGTTCTTTCTGATACCAGTCTCCGCAGTTTTCGATACCGTTAATCTCTCTTTCCCTCAGAGCTTTCAAACTCCACTCATTTTCCTCCCCCTCTCCTCCGCTGCTTTTCAATAGTCCTCACATAATCCCTCACTCTTACGTTCTCCTTTTTTTTTTTTTTGAAATGACTCGGTCTTCACCTCCTCCCAATCCCTATGTTGTTTCTCTAGCCCTACCTACCTGACTCCCTCCCTCATTACGTTACCCGATTAAACGCGACAAATCCTGATTTTGAGGAGTTCCGCGTTATAGTTTCCACGGGTCTATTCGAGGCCTTCATATATATATATACCCCCCACTCACCCACTCACTTTCCCCCTTGTCATCTTCCGTTTCTCTTTCTCTTCTCCCTTACAAGCTCTCTCTCCCCCACGAGGAGGAGGAGGAGGGAGAGAGGGAGGAGGGAAACATGCCCTCGGTTGAGTGAGATAGATGGAGCGTTTCATATTTCTTCGGATGGTCAACTCAGCGGCACATAATCCGAGGAGCCACAATCTCCCGGGCGGCTGTTGGCACGAGTAGAGTCTGGTCCAGCTCCAGCAGAGTCTTTGTGCCGGACGCTCAACACGAGTCATCGGCCCCGGGTGTCTCTGCTGGCTGGTCATGAGCCAGCTGCTGCTGTGTGCTGCTGCTACTGCTGGTGCTGCTGTGGTCGACGCTGTCGCCTGGGGTGTTGTCGGACGCCGTCGTTCTCGCGTCCTGGTCCTGCGGCTTCTGCTTCTGCGGGAGACTGTGATAATGTCCGACGACAGCGGTAGAGTACCGTGGCCTTAGATGATGGGGGACATTACGTAGGTGGCACATCTGACGCTGCAGTGCTTCATGCTGTTGGAAATGCTGCGAATCCGCCAGTACTGGTCGCGCTGACGCTGCCAGTACTGGTCGTGCTGACGCTGCCAGTACTGGTCGTGCTGACGCTGCCAGGACTGGTCGTGCTGACGCTGCCAGTACTGGTCATGCTGACGCTGCCAGTACTGGTCGTGCTGACGCTGCCAGTACTGGTCGTGCTGACGCTGCCAGTACTGGTCGTGCTGACGCTGCCAGTACTGGTCGTGCTGACGCTGCCAGTACTGGTCGTGCTGACGCTGCCAGTACTGGTCGTGCTGACGCTGCCAGTACTGGTCGTGCTGACGCTGTCAGTACTGGTCGCGCTGACGCTGCCAGTACTGGTCGTGCTGACGCTGCCAGTACTGGTCGTGCTGACGCTGCCAGTACTGGTCGTGCTGACGCTGCCAGTACTGGTCGTGCTGACGCTGCCAGTACTGGTCGTGCTGACGCTGCCAGTACTGGTCGTGCTGACGCTGCCAGTACTGGTCGTGCTGACGCTGCCAGTACTGGTCGTGCTGACGCTGTCAGTACTGGTCGCTACTACCGGTAACGGTGATTCTGGGATGACTACTACTGTTGCTGCTGCTGCTGCTGCTGCAACAGATGGTGCAAGTCGTGGTGCTGAGGGGGTCATCCCGATGTCTATATCACCGCTTACGACGGCCCCGACTCCACCACCGTCGTGAGACAATCCCCACCAGCACAGCTCCCACAACCACCACCACCACCTCCACCCTCCTCCAGCCGGCCATATATCCAGTGTCATGGGGAAGGCAGGGGGCCAACTTTAGAGATCTGTCTCTATGCCGCGAGCGCACGGCGCGTTTTGTCCGGGATATAGTGAGACAGAGAGATTGAAGAGGCCTGCCTTGCTATGGCGGACCTCTCGCGTAAATATTCCTTCCTCTGGTTTTATCGTGTGTTGGCGAGTGAATCTCAACACTCACACTCGCTTGTGAGGGGGAGAGAAGGCAGTGGGAGCGTCACAGGCCACTCTCTCTGGCGACGTAAGGTAACAACCTCCCGAGTGCCTCAGTGCATCAGGAAACTGTACTGTCACTTACTCTCCAGGCACACACAAGTGTATCTATGTATCTGGCTATGTACTTTTATATGTGCTAGTGATGAATTGTGTCAGTGTTTATGTTACACACACACACACACACACATATATATATATATATATATATATATATATATATATATATATATATATATATATATATATATATATATATATATCCCTTAGGTAGGGAAGAAAGAATTCTGCTACCGTATTCTCTTCGAGTCGTAGAAGGCGACTAAAGGATGAGGGGAGAGCTGAAACCCTCCCCCGCTTCTTGTACTTCAATTTCTAAGACCCCATCCCACGCTTCTTGTACTTCAATTTCTAAGACCCCCATCCCCCATCATTCTTGTACTTCAGCTTCAAAAAGACGGAAAGAAGGAGTCAAGCACAGAGTGCTCATCCTCCTCGAAAGCTTAGGCTAGGGTGTCTAAATGCGTGTGGATGTCACCAAGATGGTGAGAGACGAGAGAGTGTGTTTGAGATAAGAGACCAGGATGTTCTGGCTCTGAGTCAAACAAAGCTCAAGGGTATAGGAGGAAAATGGTTTAGAAATGTTTTAGGAGTAAAGTCAGGGGTTGGTGAGAGATAAGCGTGGAGTGACACTACTCCTTAAGCAGAAGTTGAGGGAGTGTGTGAAACAGCGTAAGGAAATTAATTCTAGATGATTGGGAGTGAGACTGGAAGTGGATGGCGAGAGATGGGTGATTATTAGTGCATAAAACCTGGTCATGAAAGAAAAGATAAGAGTCGTTTTGGGAACAAGAGAGTGAGTGTCAGTAGTTTTAATCCAAGAGATCGGTTATTGGTGATGGGTGATTTGAATGCGAAGACGAGTAATGTGGCAGCTAAGGGTATATAAAGGGGCATGGGGTACTCAGTATTATAAATGGAAATGGTGAACAGCTTATGGAGCAGTGTGCTGAAAAAGAACTGGTGACTGGAAATAGGTAGTTTTATGTGAGTAGGAGTGATGGTCAGCGGGGATTACTGGATTACATATCACAACTGACAGGTGTGTAAAAACAGACATTTTTTTTTTAATGTAAATGTGCTGAGATGGGTAACTGGTGGGATGCCTGATCACTATCTTGTGGAGGATAGCTGTGAAGATTTGTAGAGGTATTCGGAAAAAGAGGAAACAACGTCGGCGAGAAGAGAGTAGTCAGAGTAAGTGAGACTGGGAGAGAGACTATTGTGAAGAAAAAACCAGGAGAGACTGAGAGTAAAATGGCAAAAAGGTGAGAGCAAATGAAGTGAGGGAAGTGGATGAGGTATGGGAGGTATTTAGGAACGCAGCGATGGCATGTGCGAGTGAAGTGCGTAGTATGTGCGAATGAAGTGCGCAGCATGTGAAAGGTGGAAGGGAGGCAGATTAGAAACGGTAGTAAGTGGTGGGATGTAGAAGTAAGGATGCTGTTGGGAGAGTAAAAATATGCAAGTGAGCGGTACTTACAAGGAAGGAGTGCGAATGATTGCGGGATGTATAAGAGAAAGCGGCAGAAGTTCAAGAGGAAGGTGCAGGGGTTGACAAAGAGGGCAAACAAAAGTAGGGGTGAGTGAATATCAGTAAATTTTTAGGGAAAATAAGATGTTTTGGAGGGAGGTTAGTTATATGCGAAAAACATGAGAACAAAAAGGAACATCGGTGACATATATATATATATATATATATATATATATATATATATATATATATATATATATATATATATATATATATATATATATATATATATTGGAAAGGATCACAATTTTGCGCGTGATCAAGATATTCGTATGTGTCTCCCCTGATGATGTGATTATTACACGAAAGTGCACTTGGGAACTTATCGTGTTTCATTTTCCCCGTGGACTCATAGGGATATATATATATATATATATATATATATATATATATATATATATATATATATATATATATATATATATATATCACTAAATATTTTTCCTTATTCTTATTCCACTCTTTCCCTCCTCCCGCTTTTCTCCCACCTCACGGTGACTCGCCCAGCCCTGTCCCAGGGAAGGAGACCCCTGTAACGTATACGGGGGAACCAGAAAAGTTTTATTTGGCCAATTACCGAGGCCGAGAAGACCCCCCCTCCCCCCATATTCTGGGGGGTGAGGTGGTGGGGGGAGGGGAGACCTTCCAGTCGTTAATAGTTCGTTTCGCTTTATTTCAAAAGTGATCTAAAGACCTTCTCTCCCCTCCAGCCTCGTTAGGTGTAGATCATAATTTTTTTTAATATATAATTTATCAAGTGGATGGCAGGGCTTATTATGGATATGTGATTCAATATGGCCAGAATTTTTCCGATGTTTAGATGGCTTTCCAGGTGATGAAAACACCCACACACCCTCCCAATCCCCGTTTTTTTTTTCTTTGTTTGTTTTTTCTTACCTTTATGTGACATTCAATTGATGATTATCTATTTTCCTTGATTTTCCTTAAGTGTTTAATTCTTTGCTTCCTCCGGAGCAGCTGTTCTCCATTACACACCAGATAACCAAGTTCACATTTATTTCTCAGAGGTAATTGTTTGACCCCCATCTAACTGCGTTCCGCTGCTGTACCAAGTGTTTTATCCCCTTCCCCCATTTTCTAGCTTCAGCCGAAGGAACCAAGACCCAAAAAAAAGAAATAAAAAAAGAAAGATAAAAAGAAGAGAGCTGAAGAGAAAATGGAAAACTGAGGGTCCTAATTTCTCTCTCTCTCTCTCTCTCTCTCTCTCTCTCTCTCTCTCTCTCTCTCTCTCTCTCTCTCTCTCTCTCTCTCTCTCTCCTCCACACACACACACACACACACACACACACACACACACTCTCTCTCTCTCTCTCTCCACACACACACACACACACACACACACGTCCAGTCGAATTCTGCACTTCCTAATCTCACAATAATACAGAATAATCAAATACCAGGACTTGTAACCCAACAGGAGGGAATGATGGGTTCCTGGCCTGCAGAGACCTTGCGGCCAACTTGGGGGGATGTTCCATCCACAGCAATTTGAGCCCAATTAAGGCAATTGCTAAAATATTTTTTCCCCAGGAAATGCGACGCGGTTATGGGCCGGCCAATTAAGAGGCACGGAGTCTACTACTGTCTTCCACAGCCAGCCAGGTCGGTCTGCCCCAAGACGCTGGCTGGTCCACGGATGTATGGAAATGTAGAATGAAAAAAAACTTTTGTCAGAAAAAACTTTTTTTGGAGGGTTCAAATTTCTTTTTTTCTTGAGGAAAATGTATAATAATGGAATTCTTTTTTTTCTTGAAGATGCGTATGGAAATGATAGATATACTAAGTACAGAAACTGGACACATACAGATAAGACAGAGAGGTACAGACAGACAGACAGACAGACAGAAACAGAATGAAAGACAAATAATGATGAGACAGATTCGCACAGAGGCAGAAAATCGTTCCCGGAGGTCACCAGACATGCTAATTTCCCCGGCACTGAGATGCAAATGCTGAGGTAACACCAAGACGTGTTCCTGCCACGGACACGTACGCTTCTGGCTGAGGGAATACGTACACACACACACACACACACACACTCATAGTCCTTGGACATGTCATGTCATGTCAGACAGACACACGTAGACCTATTGTGAGACACGCGTACCCATCTGGTCCCTGGCGCGTAGTGTGTATGCAATGTACCCATACAGACATGGACATCCTCCCCCCCCCCCCCCCACACACACACACACACACAGACACACACACACACAGACACACGCACCCGTGTACCAACAGAACGATAATTACGAGCCAGACGGGGAAATGAGCACATCTGGGGACGGAAGGGGGGAGGGAAGAGGAGGGAAGGGGGGGGGGGGAGAGGCTTTTGGGTCTGTGCTAACAATAGATAACAATCTAAGCGAGGGGGACCCCCCGCTGAGGGGGGGGGAAGCAAGTTGTAAGGGATTGAATGAAGGGAGTGAATGAAGGGAGTGAATGAAAGAGGGGAACGAACAGCAGTAGCACAGATGGGGATGAGAGTTGAAGGTTTAATTACACGGGTGTTGGTCATGTTCAGGGTGTACCTGGTGGTGGTAGTGGGTGGTTTACCTGGTGATGGTAGTGGGTGGTATACCTGGCAGTGGATGGTATACCTGGCGGTGATGGTGGTTGATATACCTGGTGATGGCAGTGGGTAGTACATCTGGTGGAGGTGAAGGCTAGTATACCTGGCAGTGGTGGTGGTGGTTGATATACCTGGTGATGGCAGTGGGTGGTATACCTGGTGAGGGTAGTGGGTGGTATACCTGGCAGTGGGTGGTATACCTCGTACAGGGTGGTATACCTGGCGGTGGGTGGTAGTACAGCTGGTGGAGGGAAACCACAATAGATTCTAAACGTACGTTAACATATGTGTGAGTTCTCTCTCTCTCTCTCTCTCTCTCTCTCTCTCTCTTTCCGATTACATCTCTTTCATATCTCTAATATAAAAGAAAAGAATACATAAAACCAACCTATATGTATAGTTCTATATTCTATATCATCAAAGAATATCTACATGTAAAGGTAATTACCAAGTAACCAAATTAATTCAAGTATTACAAAAATGTTTTTTTTTCTTTCTGTTTTTCCTTCGTGCTGTAACGATGTAAACGTCACCTGGTTGGGTCGTCATGGTTATAACGATGTAATTAAATGCTTTTCCTTTCATCTTGGCTAACTGTTTTGACAGCACGTCCCCCAGACTCAACAACTGTAGTTCATAATGACAAAAAGAGAAAAGAGAAAAATGAAGCAGGTTATACAACAAGATGAACATGTCCAACCATAGAGACACAAATACGTGTGTGTGTGTGTGTGTGTGTGTGTGTGTGTGTGTGTGTGTAGAAAGAGTCTGCCGTCATCATATGCCTTATAATCCGTCATTGGTAACATCAACGAACTCCAAATGTGACTCATTAAACAGAGGACACATCATCATGGCTGGTCTGAGCTTTATCACACAAGTGTACAGTAATGTTGTCATGATGCACGGGGCTTAATGCTGGTCACAGTAACACACGAGGGTCGATACGGGCAAATGCCTCTCCTTCTGTGCACGCGCTAATGTGGCCTTTACTGATCACCGTATAAGAAAACGTTATGTGATTTTGGGCAAAGATAATCTCTGTATATCTAGCCATCTATCACATAATGCCCTCCAAAAGCAAGGGTTCGAACCCCCTAATACCATTTGTGAGGGAGATGTGTACACTGACACATTGTACGGGGATTCGAAACCTTACTGATGAAGTCCATTATGCGATATATATATATATATATATATATATATATATATATATATATATATATATATATATATATATATATATATATACTGGGACGGACATTTAAACCATTAAGCTTTACATAAGAGCCAAATATACACTTGAGTCAATATCGAATGTCATTAATTCCCTCGGCTGGTAATGGCAGCTGCCAGGTTTGGGGAGTGAGGGCGGCAGCATCCTTCAGGTGCCCCACAATAGGATGCCAACACCAGGACCTGGAGGAGGAGGAGGAGGAGGAAGAGGAGGTAGATCCTACCAGGGACTGCCTGAGTTTTTCTACGGCAGGGGTGGTGGCGGGAACAGCCGGCCACGGGGAGGGGGGACGAACCAGTAATGGAAACGTTTATTTCTAAGGAAAAAATATGATTATTTTGTAATCATATTATACGGCTTTATGCTTTTAAAACTATATTTTCCTATGTCAAAATCATTAGACTTCACGTATATATATATATATATATATATATATATATATATATATATATATATATATATATATATATATATATATATATATATATATATATATCTTTGTATGGCGCTTAGTATTACTGACCATGAGTCAAGCAGGAGCTCGCTTGAGTTCGAATCCTTTAGCGCAGCAGTCGGCCCACACCCAACTTAGATGCTCATCTTCCCCTCGAAGCTTGTCGATAAAATGGGTCCCTAAATTAGCCCGGGATATATATATATATATATATATATATATATATATATATATATATATATATATATATATATATATATATATACACAGTGTGTGTGTGTGTGTGTGTGCGTGTGTGTGTGTGTGTTTCTCCTCCTTGGTAATAATTTCCAGGCTCGGGATTAGATTCTTGCCTCCCAATACACTTTGTTATTCCTTCTGTTGCCTCAGAGGAGCCGCGAACGTCCTTCCCCTCCCTCCCTCCCCCGCCGGCGATGATGGGGGGGAGGAAAGGAGGAGGAGGAGGAGGAGGAGGAGGAGGAGGAGGAGGAGGAGGAGGAGGAGGGGGAGGAGGAGGAGGAGGATGTACCGCTGCGTCTGGAGGAGCAGCAGCTTATCGGGCGAGGAGCCTTGTATCAGCGATGGCGAGCGTGTCTCATTAGAGGCCGGCGATATCTGTCGACCGCTCTGTTTTACGGCCCCGGGAGGGGGAGAAATCCCCCCTTGGCTCCTGCTGTTGTTGTATATACATATGCTTGCTGCTGCTGCTGCTGGCGGAGGAGAGGGTTGAGATAGCTGGGCTGGGCTGGTGGGGCCTTGGGCGTCTCCAAGTGCGGCGGTCATGTCTGGGGGTGGGGGGGTGGGGGGGTTGGGGAGGGGGGATGGTAGAGGAGGAGGAGTCCGGGGGTGCTGGAGTGGTAGGGGGAGGGGGGGAAGGCAGGGCTGGACGGCAAGGCAATTTCGGTCTGTTTGCTTGTGCTTGTGTGTGTGGTGCTTTTGGGTGCATGTGTTTTCATGTGTATGTGTCTATGTTTACATGTAGTTTGGTTTTGTGTTTATGTGTGTGTGTGTGTGTGTGTGTGTGTGTGTGTGTGTGTGTGAGAGAGAGAGAGAGAGAGAGAGAGAGAGAGAGAGAGAGAGAGAGAGAGAGAGAGAGAGAGAGAGAGAGAGAGAGAGAGAGAGAGAGAGAGAGAGAGAGAGAGACAGAGTCAATCATGCTCTCAATTTTCTTTATGACCAATTGAACCTGAACTCTGTATTACTGTAATCCAACAACAGCTCCACCAGGCAGTACATTACTCGAAACCACCGCTCCCCTCCTCCTCCAAAAAAAAATATATTACAAAACCCACCTGTACCGCTGGGGCTTTACACACACACACACACACACACACACACACACACCCTGGCATTTGCTACAGCGCGACACAAACTCAGATGTGCAGTGCTTTCCTCTCATATGTATCTTCCATACGTATTACTCCCTCGTGCATTTTGCAATATTTACATTTAATGTTTGCCAGGATTTTGTTCGTTTATTGTCTATGACTGACAGTCAACAACAAGCTTTGATGCATCGCTTTGTCTGTCTTTATAATATATATATATATATATATATCCCTGGGGATAGGGGACAAAGAATACTTCCCACGTATTCCCTGCGTGTCGTAGAATGCGACTAAAAGGGAAGGGCGCGGGTGGCTGGAAATCCTCCCCTCTCTCTTTTTTTTCTTCTAATTTTCGAAAAGAAGGAACAGAGAAGGGGGCCAGGTGAGGATATTCCCTCAAAGGCCCAGTCCTCTGTTCTTAACGCTACCTCGCTAATGCTGGAAATGGCGAATAGTATGAAAGAAAAGATATGTATACATATATATATATATATATATATATATATATATATATATATATATATATATATATATATATATATATATATATATATATATTCAACTGGCTCATCACTACGAGAGTTGCAGTGACCAGGTCATTCTCAGCCTCGTTAAACCAAAATGTTTCATCATCATGTACGTGGTCTCCGCTGGTAATTAGCGAAGCTTTATTTTCCTTGGCAAACTTCTCCAGCGGAGAGGAGAGGGGGGAAAAAAAAAAACACCGGTGACCAATTCTGTCGCCATGGTTAAGGCCATGCAATTACCCTGGTTTCTTCGTCTGTCTCTCTCATCAACAACACCACCCCCCCCCCCCCCACCCACCTCACATCACCCCAACAACAACCACAACCTCCTCCCCCCCTCCCCCCCCCAAGACACAAACAACAACAAAATTTGACGGTGGAAAAACAGCACGAGAGAAAAGACGACAACAAATGTTCATACACCTGTGGAAACGTATGCCGGTGTAGAAGAGTTTGTATACAAATGTATACAAATGAATGGGGGCGAACTGCATGGAAATGAGAGCGGTCCTGTGGGAGGGAATGTATGAAAATGAGAATAAATGAGAGAACATGAGAACAGAGGAGTTTGCGTGTCCATATGAATATGAGCGATTGGTACAGTACACAGAAATGCGAGGGGGGAAAGTCTAAGTATATATATATGTGAGTGAGGGTACGCATGGAATACATATCCATACATAGGTGATAATGTATACATGGATATGAGTACGGTACAATACATGTGCGTTCATACGAACACATGTAAATGTATACACGAGTAAGTGAGCCTATGTTTAAATGCCAATTGCCTCGATAGCATCGATGGCAACAGAACACAATAATACACCATGAAAATAAAAGTTCAACAAGCCAATGTCAATGTATGGGTAAATGGACACACAAACACACACACACACACACACACACACGGAAGTCGCCACGTGTGTATGGCAAGGGCCAACATGACACGCTCTCGTATCGCTAATTAACAGTTTATGGATAATTACTCCTCCCTTGTTGTCTTTCACTCCCCCTGGGGACCTCTCTCCTCATTTGCATGCTCCGTGACCTGACGTCCACCTTGTCTTTCTTAAAGGCTTGAGTCGTATACTTTGTTTGTTTGTTTGTTTGTTTGTTTCTTAGTCCGGTTAATGTCAAGTCTTTCCAGGTCATCTGCATTTTTCTTTTTATGGTCACATACGTCTTATCTCTTCATATGTTCTTATCTTATATCCATTTGTGGGTGCGCTCTTACACTGTACTTACTCTCGTTGTCTTAATGCAAATGTTCATATGACTTTGTTCCTAGTTTGTGCATCATCTCCTCGAAGCTTCAAATATATTCTCGATATCTCCCTTGACACTTTCCGACCAACCATTCACATCACAATATACTTTTCTTATCTAACTTAAACCAGAACATCTTGACATCGCATATCACCGTAACTTTATCGATTTCATTTGTTTTCCTTTCCCCTTCGCTTGTTCTTGTGAAGTTCACCACAACATGACGTGGGTTGGCCAGCCAGGGTTAGGGTTATGTGCTTATGTGTTTACCCATTTGAAACCTCAGTCAGCAGCAAAGGCTTCCCAGCCAAACCTGGAGACTCAACGCTCCACAATGTCTAACCTCTTGAGAGCAGTGCGACACGATCCTGGGGCACGACGGTACGATCCCTTGAGCAGTGCGACACGATCCTGGGGCACGACGGTACGATCCCTTGAGCAGTGCGATACGATCCTGGGGCACGACGGTACGATCCTGGGGCACGAACGACGGTACGATCCCTTGAGCAGTACGATACGATCCTGGGGCACGACGGTACGATCCCTTGAACAGTACGGTACGATCCTTGGGCACGAACGACGG
>NC_092238.1:31479402-31499402 GCF_036320965.1 Panulirus ornatus | reverse complement strand
TATTTTTTCCTTTATTCATACTTCCAACTTCTTAGAAAACGTCTGACCCAAGTTGTATCCATCTCTCCTCATCACGATCGTCGCTCATCCTTGTCATACCCTCACATCTGACGTACACGCATCTTCATCTTACGTTTTTCTTCATTTTACACATTTTTTCATATCCTCCACCATTTCCTCTGTTGCGTGCACCTCTTATTTCATACAATGCCTTCTATACCCATGTCTCCAAAATGCTTTTCTCTCATTCCTTACTTCACGTATTCCTTCTGTTGTGAACCCTTGTCTTATTTGTAAGCCTCCGCTTCTCGTAGATGAGCCACATGTCCTCCTAACATTCCCAGTAACACAGAGGTGACAGAGCCTCTGGGACGAGGATGCTTGTACGTCCTCTCCTCCCTACCAGAAATCACAATGTCTCTCCGATATCGCTTTCATCGTTCATTTGCATACGGCGGGAAATACAATAACACCACGCCTGTGTCCCAGCGACGTGGCGCTGTATGGAATTTTCTCCTGTGTTGCCTGGGATCATACATGCGTATGTCACGTATATATCATATTCCTTACAAACGCAAACACAAACACACACACACACACAAACAAAATAAACAACATGAAAACAAAACTTCTAAGCCCTGGTTGACCTCCCCCCATCACCGCGGCCGTAAAACGTTCGCCAGATAACGTTCCCTTCCTCCGGCACATAAACGTTAACGAGATGTCCTCCAGGCAACGTTTCTCTCCTTTAGCACACGGGCAGTCGTAAAATGTTTTCCCTGCGACATTTTTTCTTTCCATCCCCTCAGCAGTTCAAGAAACCCCGAGCGACTTCTTCATGGAAGGCCTCCCCTTGTCCAGCACACACACACACACTAAACCCTCAGTAAAACGTTCGTCCAGGCAATGGTCTCGTCCCTCAGCATAACAAACGTCTGTGAAAACGTTCTTCAGGCAACGTTTTTCTCAAAAAAATGCATAAGATACGTCCAAAACGTTCTTCAGGCACCGTTTTTCTCAACGAGAGCATCAGGCACGTCCATGACTTTCTTCTAGTAACGTTTCTCTCAACCAGAGTATGACACATCGAGAACATTCTGGGGACGTTTTTCTCAACCAGAGCAACAGATACGTCCAAAACGTTCTTCAGGGAACGTTTCTAATGTCCAACACACACACCACCCCTAACAAACAAGCCCTTCTTCAGGCAACGTTTCCCCCCACGCGCAACACACACCAGGCACTTCCCAAACGTTCTTCAGGCAACATTCCCCCCCCCCCCCCGCGCAACACACACCAGGCACTTCCCAAACGTTCTTCAGGCAACATTCCCCCCCCCCCCCCCCCCCCCCGCGCAACACACACCAGGCACTTACCAAACGTTCTTCAGGCAACATTTACCCCCCCCCCCCAACCGTGTGGCCCACCCCAGCTCGGGGGGGGAAGGCATGGGCCCCTCGTCAAAGGAACACAGGTGCTGCAACTATGAATAAATTTCATGCTCGGGTAAAAAAAAAAAAAAAAAAAAAGAGAAAAAGAATCAAATACACTATGATATTCAATTCGATGCCAGTTGCCTTACGTGGCAAAGACGTCGAATCGAACCCCCCAAATGTTACCTTCCTTGCTTCCATTCTTCATATTCTTGGCGTCGCTTTGTGTTGGCGGGGGCTCGGGCGAGCCCTGTCTGGTCGGGTCCATAACACAAGATGTCGATTTCTGTGTATCTGAAGAAAATCCCAGATAATTTGATTTACTATTCTTTAGGTAGTGTTGTGATGTTCTGTAGGTACCTTTGGAGAAACCACACACACACACACACACACACACACACACACACACACACACGCTGCTCACATCCTCAACACTCGCCGCGTTTTCTGTTGCCTCCGGTTTCTGTATTACACTGAGCAGCAGCTGCCGCGGACCCGCCAGCCTTGTCCCAGGTGTTGGCCGGTCTTATCTGAATACCTGATACCAGGCTTCCCAGCTGATCCGTGATTGGCTATAATAGTGGCTCTCCTTACTTTCATATTCTCTCTCTCTCTCTCTCTCTCTCTCTCTCTCTCTCTCTCTCTCTCTCTCTCCTTTCTCTCTCTGATTATATATATATATATATATATATATATATATATATATATATATATATATATATATATATATATATATATTTTTTTTTTTTTTTCATACTATTCGCCATTTCCCGCGTTTGCAAGGTAGCGTTAAGAACAGAGGACTGGGCCTTAGAGGGAAAATCCTCACCTGGCCCCCTTCTCTGTTCCTTCTCTTGGAAAATTAAAAAAAAACGAGAGGGGGAGGATTTCCAGCCACCCGCTCCCTCCCCTTTTAGTCGCATTCTACGACACGCAGGGAATACGTGGGAAGTATTCTTTCTCCCCTATCCCCAGGGATATATATATATATATATATGTATATATATATATATATATATATATATATATATATATATATATATATATATATATATATATATATATACATATATATATATATATATATATATATATATATATATATATACATATATATAAACACTCATATGCGCATATATACGACACACATATATAGGTACATATATACAATCACACATACACAGGTACATATATACAAATAAAAACACAGATATACATACACCTTCAACCACACACAGACACACACACATTCACACACATTTACCCGCACCTGAAGCATGTAATCCCATCATGTAGTTAATGAATGTAATTTTCCCGAGGTATTCTAACAATTAATGTACGTAGTCTTAACCATGTGTTTATGACACTGTCGCCGGTGTCAGGCGACAGTGTCTGACACTGTCAGCAGGCTCTGCTGTCGTCAGCGTCAGGCGACAGTGTCTCACACTGTCAACAGGCTCTGCTGTCGTCAACGTCAGGCGACAGTGTCTAACACTGTCAACAGGCTCTGCTGTCGTCAGCGTCAGGCGAGAGTGTCTGACACTGTCAGCAGGCTCGGCCGTCGCGAGCGTCAGGCGTCGCCACCCACCACCGTCAGCACGGTCGGCTGGGCATCAGCCAGAGCAGGGGGGAGGAAGAGGAGGATCCATCATTACAGGGTGTGTCTGTGTACCGATGGGGGGGAGGGGGGGGGTCGTGACCACCCTCAACACGTTCATGATTCACCACCATAATCGCCACAAAGAAAACGGAAAACACACAAAAAAAAAACGGGAAACGCTTGACTGAATATAAAACTGATAAAAAAAAATAATCACAAAACCAAAATACTCCATAGCAATGAATATATAAACACCGACGCTCAGCTGGATGATAACGAAAGCCTTGGTCATCAGACCATACACACACACACACACACACATACACACACACTTACGCTGGAGACGAGGCAACGCACCACACACACACACACACACACACACACACACACACACACACACATGTGTGAGGCCGACGCTACACCTACATTTTCCTCACGGTCGCCTCGGCATCCTGCACGTGCAAGGTCATGCTCCACACACACACACACACACACACACACACACACACCCACACAAAGAAAATGGGGGAAAATCCTACGCTTCAGGACTTGTGGTTTGGTGTTTCCGGACGTCGCAGTGGTTCACATGGCTGGCTGGGTGGCAGGCTGGCTGAAGTGTACATATATATATAGTCCTGTAACTCCACATCAGCCCGAGCTTGAGGGGGTTGGGGTTCGATCCTGTGGGCTCGATCCCAAGGGTCGGGAACGTTAATACGAAGTCTCTGAACCATCCAGCCATATGGTTGCAGTACTTAAAAAAAAAAAAGGTTATTCTCATGTTATATGTACTGTCATATCTATAGTTAACTAGTCACAAGTATATAAAGTAAATACGTTAAATAGTTTAAAAAGAAAGTAACCGATCAATACATTAACCATATAGCACATAGCAAGCGTGTATATGGTCTTACAATCATCCTTAACACATAATGGTGTCACAACTTTCTCGCGTGTTGCTTACAACCTTAATGACCCTGGCAGCTGATAGGCCTTGATTCCATCTAGCCAAACCAAACGACCAATGGTAGGTAAATTCGCTGTGGAATGAGCCAACGAGACAGTTCGTCTGTCGGGACAAGCCGCAAGAAACCCTTCTCGCGTATCTCCCGCCCACCCATGACCGCGAACCAATTCGCAGAGGCGTCCTTCAGTCGTGAGGTACTTCTCTGGGTTGTGAGGTGGATCCCAACGCCGAGGTGTGAGGGGGAATCTCTCTCACTGGCACTGAGGAAGGCTGACGACCGACCCCGCTTTGGAGAGGCGCCCGAGTCCAGTCCACACAGCGAGACCATCTTACAAGCAGTGGTGGTGTTGTTGGTGTCTAACAGCCGATAAGATGGTGCACTGAGGAGGGTGAATCACAAGCAAGGCAGCCTCCCTGGTGCTGAGGTAACGCCCTTGTTACCGATGGTCATCTCCCCGGTACTGTGTGGGATTCTACCGCCACTCCTGCATTCTCCATGGCACTGAGGTAATCTCCCAGGCATTGATTGTAATCTCCCTGGCACTGAGGTAATCTCCCAGGCACTGACTGTAATCTCCCTGGCACTGAGGGACTCTGTGCCACTGATGTATCCTCCCTGGCACTCGTGTCCTCTCCCTAGCACTGATGTACCCTTCCTAGCACTGATGTACCCTCCCTAGCACTGATGTCCTCTCCCTAGCACTGGTGTACTCTCCCTAGCACTGATGTCTTCTCCCTAGCACTGATGTCTTCTCCCTAGCACTGATGTCCTCTCCCTAGCACTGGTGTACTCTCCCTAGCACTGATGTCTTCTCCCTAGCACTGATGTCCTCTCCCTAGCACTGATGTACCCTTCCTAGCACTGATGTCTTCTCCCTAGCACTGATGTACTCTCCCTAGCACTGATGTGTTCTCCTTATCACTGATGTACCCTCCCTAGCACTGATGTCCTCTCCCAAGCACTGATGTCCTCTCCCTGTCGCTGGCGTAACCTCCCTGCCACTGAGACGACGTCTCCCTAATGATGTTCCTGGTTTCCGTGAGGAAATCACGGCGACACTGGAGGGAGGACCACGACAGCCGGATGTGCCATCCTTCCCTCTCCACCCAACCTGGGGGAGGAGGAGGAGGAGGAGGAGGAGGAGGAGGAGGAGGAGGAGGAGGTCTTGTGGCAATGACGTCCTTCGAACCCGTCCACGAACGGAGGGGGCGACCACCATCACAGCGAAGGTAAGGGAGGAGGCCAGCCACCAAACGTTCCCTCCTCATCGGGGGTTGAAGTTCTATCCCGATTTCGCCGATTACTCATCGCGGTCATGACGAGCCAGCGGTGCCACAAGGGGGGGAGGTAACAGGCATCCCCCACCCAGGCACCCCATCCTCCCTAAAACACATCACCATTCCGGTAACATATAAAATTCTTCTGGATTTGCAACGCGTAGCTGGACAGGATGGGATGATTCCGCCGACACAGAACAAAAAAATCGGCAGTAAAACATGAACGTAGCTCTCTCTCTCTCTCTCTCTCTCTCTCTCTCTCTCTCTCTCTCTCTCTCTCTCTCTCTCTCTCACATTTTTTTTCGTTCCATTTCCCTTTTTTTTTCTTCACGGTGGATGAATAAATTCCACGATAAACAAATTTCCAATCATGTATAATATCATCAAAGGCACATGACGTATATAACATTCAATACATGATGCCATTCACGTGTATCTAATTACATCTAATAATTTTCAGTAATGAGTGAGAATTTAATTGAAATGCAAAAAGATAAGAAAAAAAAAAGTCTTTGGAGTGGTTCATAGCATCATCATTTTTATCTTATAATTATTATACTCTTAAACCTTCAATTGAGCTTCTAGCCATAAGAGTATTTCATTTTGTATCTTGTATACAATTTGACAATAAAAGACATCTTATCTTATCTTATCTTACAGCTATGCTAACACGCCACGATATCTCTCATGTATAGACGTCTCTGTGCTATAGATATTCTGCGACACACAACACTGAGGGGTTGCCGTGGTGATCTGTGCCCAGGGCTCTCCCGGCATGTGCAGCACGACAGACTAAGGGCGAGTCAGAAGGGAAAAAATTAAAGATCTACTTAGACATTTGAGCTTCTGAATAGGCAGACAGGAAGGTACCTGGAGGGATGATGTTCGAGGATAGGGAGGGAGGCCCGAGGGAATCTATGGGAAGGACACTTGGAGAGTAGGATCAAAGACAACAGGAATGCTGTGCAACAGGGGAAAAAGAGAATACGTCAGAATAAACAAGATGATCTCGGGAGAGATATGAGAGAATTCGAGTTGGAAGAAATCTCTCTCTCTCTCTCTCTCTCTCTCTCTCTCTCTCTCTCTCTCTCTCTCTCTCTCTCTCTCTCTCTCTCTCTCTCTCTCTTACCGTACAAACGAGACGGGAAAGAACATGGCTAAGTATTTTCGAATGAAGTTTCCAGATATTCAAGACATTGTAGAATGCAGAAAGTAATCAACAACCGAAATAATCACAGCGAAAGAGAAAACAGCTCGCAGGAGCGAAGCGACAATGTGGAAAAAAAAAAAAAATCGATTTTTTTGAAATAAAAGGAGAGAACATCCAAGAGCAAATTTTTTTTAAATAAAAGGAGAAAACATCCAAATGCAAAAGAACGAGCAATTCTCTTTGTAAAGCATAAGACGCGAGCTAAACACGACCGACCCGTGTGTCTCCATAGAGCGGGAAAGTCAATTGGAGTTCCAAGTACGTGTGTGTGGTGAATGTTCCCAACCGCTCTCCCAGATGGGTGATGACACACGGAGTGGTAAACTATCTACACTAACGAAGAGTTTGGTCTATTATGCAACCGGGGTTAATCACATTAACAGCTCTTCCCTCTTTGATTGATGTGGACATAGATATAAAAAGGTATTAAAATGGCTTAATATAAGGTGTGTTGGAGACAGCTGAAGGAAAGCAGCCTCCGTGGCAAGATGGATTCGTAAACCATTAGTTAAGACTGTCAAGGATGTAGATTAATGGTTAAGAGTAATGGATAGTTAGGTAGTTTGACTAAAGGACTGTGACGTATACAGAAATGAAGAGATGGTGTCGACTGAAACACGATGAAGATAATACACAGAGTGATCAATACACAGGTGTGATCAATACACAGAGTGATCAATACACAGAGTGATCAATACACAGAGTGATCAATACACAGAGTGATCAATAGCCAGGCGATGATCTAGTTCGGGCTGGCAGACAAATATTAATGGTTGTACGGGGGAGGTGATTAGACGAAGGCAAACAATCCAGCGGAAATGGTAATGAGTACATCGGAAGTAACAGTAGATGAAGAACTCAGTACACATAGATATGAGTATATGGATAGGACAACAAAGGCTAACACTCACATAGTTGAGAGTATACGGGATGAAGACAGACGAAAACTAAACACCCAGTGACCAAAGAAGCCACCTTGCGGTAGAACACATCTGCCGGCGCTCTGGTCGGTTACGGTAAATACAAAACTCCTTCATCAAGAGGAACGCGACCCCAGAGATCTTACGCCTCCACGGCAAGAGAAACTTTTACGACCTCAAATCACAGCGAGATGATCTCCGAGGATTGTGTGTCGGTAGTTCACATGTCAGTGATTCAAGATTTCTTCTGCAGGAGAGGTTGGGTTGTACCGAGTGAGGTCATACCTAACAAGTTGATGATGAAGAGAATCATCTCGTGTCTTACAGTCGAAAATCAAAAACTTAAACGCGCGTCAAACAAACTCTTATATCTAAATCTATACACGAAGCTTTACTGCTAAACTGGCAGTTTTAACTAACGTCTATGTATCAGTTCAGCGTTGGCTGCCGGGCAATATCGTACCCGGTAATACTAAAAGCTACAATTTGAAGCCTTGTTTGTTTGGCCTTACACGCCCCGCTGCCACACTTCAGACTAGCCTGCTAGCAACTTGTTGGCTGCCTGAGTACTTGCGGAACACTGAGGAACTTTGAACTTAACTTCCCTCCCTCTCCCTGCCTTCTCCCTCCCTCCCTCCTTCCCTCCCTCTTTCTTCCCTCCTTTCTACCACGCATGAAATATATACGACGTGGAAGAGAACATAACGCCCTCTCACACTCCCAAGGAAAAAGACTAAAACCTCACTTCTTTAATTTCTTCCAATAAGGTTTGACTCCACACGAATAAACTCCTTAAAACATTTCTGCTCAGTGACAAATCCATCCGGAGCCCTGCCTCTCGCGTCCCAAGGGAAAACACCTTCTTACATAGATTTCCAATACACAGCAATGTCCGCTCCGGGGTCACCCCTGTGCCTGTCTCATTCTCTCCTCGCCTGCTGACCACGACGGTACGACCTAACCCTGCAGGGTCGCATCAAAGGTCAGGCCATCTGACCTTAATCAAAGGTCGTACCGTCGTACATAAGCGTCGTACCGCAGTGCATTTTGCTGAAGCAATTATTATTATTATTATTATTATCATTATTATTATTATTATTATTATTATCATCATCATTATATTATTATTATTATTATTATTATTATTATTATTATTATTATCATTATTATTATTATTATCATTATCATTATTATCATCTGTAATGAAAAATATATTTTTCTTTTTCCAATTACTTGCATTATCATAAGAAGAAATATAAGAACGAACCAACAGAGTTCCTTTAATTTCAAACTGTGTATTCCTACATAGCAATGACGTGAATAAGGTGAATTTTCAGGTACAGCTTAGCTAAATGCTTCAGATCTAATGATAAGGATTATATTCGAAAGTGATGGTGCAACAATACGCGTAAATGGAACAACTTTGTTCTTCCTTGAAATGTAATTCTGATCTATATTTGCTTCTAAGTAATTTATCGCGTGTGATTCAAACTCATAAGTTCCCTACATTGCAATCAACTGGTTCTAGCAGCAAGTTTAAAGAAAATGTGATTTACCAGAATAACTTATATAAATTCCTAAATCGCTTGTACAAAACATCGATAAACGAATCATAATTCTTCAGAATTTTTTTCTCTTTTGTAAGTACTCTTCATGAATAATATAAACAACAATAGCAGTACTTCGATGACTCATTTTTTCGCATGACTGATAAAAAAAAAGAAAAGTTTTGTAGAACTAACCAATTTATTACGAATACCAGATGATATTCGTTACGAAGAATCATGGCTGATTCAACTGTTCTTACGACAGCATTGGTGGGCAGGTGGGCGGGTGGGCGGAAGTCCAGGGGAATGAAGGAAGGTGGGCAAGTTGACAGACGAATTATGCAGGAAGGGAGGCGTGTAAACGTGTGGGTAGCTGGAGGTATGTAGGTAGACAGGGTCTTAGGTAAGCTGGTATACATATGTAATAGCTGGGATATGGCGGCATAATAATTCGGAAGATGAGGACGAAGGACGCTGTAAGCTGGTCATAACGAAAACAAGGTAGGGTAAGTCTCCAAGCAAAGCGTCGGGTGGGTAAGGCGATGATGGGGTAACCAGAATGACGGGTAAGTAGGCGAGTGGGTAAGAAAGGCAATGGGTAAGTGATTTCGTGAGCCGAGTGAACAAGTAAGGGAGGCTGGTAGAGATAACGCATCCCGCTGGTATTCTGGTGGGATGGTGAACGGAATTTAGCTCTACGTTCTAAGTAGCGAACCATTTCCTCTCAGTCACAGTCGCTTCCTCCTGGGCTGGTCAGTGGATCGGAGCCAGCCGGGAAAGGTAAAAAATTCTCTCCCAGGATGAACAAGGCCAACAACACGCTCGCTATCATTCTCGGTCATTTGTTTAAATATAAACTCATGATTATCCTCCTTCATGAGATGAATAATAATCTAGATTTGACTGATTGGGTAAGGTAAGCTCTGTAATTATCTAAACTTTAAGAGAATCATATAACTGTTTGAATATCTCTGTGTACACTGGGATTGCAAGACACGGTCAGCGATTCGTATCTATGAGGTAGGGGGGGGTAACGGTCGCTTTCTTCCGGACATGTAGTAATCCTTTATATATCCTGGTCCTGGAATGTGTCAATATCCTTCCTTTGTCTCAATCATGGTTTAGGGCTTGATCATGACTCCTCCCTCGCTGAGAAACGACACATTCAGTTTTGGCCCGTTATCCTGGTCTGGTTCCTGCCGCGCTGCCTGACGCATGACCCAGACGACACCGCCGCCGGAAATATCTCGTACCGCACAGTGCTATAGTTAAAATCAATTGCAGTGAGTCACGAAGTTTTGTTCATTGTTTGAGGGTGAAACACAGCTATTTCGTAATATATGCTGCGGCTCATTACCATTTCATCAAAGTTACGCCTTTTCGGTGAAAGGGTTTAAACATGTAAATGGGAAGCAAGTGGTAGGAATTTTTAACACGCCCAATGCCTCTCTCCATTTCCATGATACTTGTAACGAAACTGACCGTCCAATTCCCTTTGAACCTGGCATAATACCTGATATTTCGTTTCCCCTAAAGAGTACAACCATAATTTTCTTATTCGACGCGACAAGAAGCGTGGATAAAGAACCACGACATTTAAAACAAGTATTGTCTTCATATTTTGAATTACTCATAGACTTCAGCAAGGTGGGTTAAGTGGAAGAACTGCCAAGGGATGGCCATGAGTACCTTCTTAATTTGTGACATATATATATATATATATATATATATATATATATATATATATATATATATATATATATATATATATATATATATTTTGTCGCTGTCTCCCGCGTTTGCGAGGTAGCGCAAGGAAACAGACGAAAGAAATGGCCCAAACCACCCCCATACACATGTATATACATACGTCCACACACGCAAATATACATACCTACAAAGCTTTCCATGGTTTACCCCAGACGCTTCACATGCCCTGATTCAATCCACTGACAGCACGTCAACCCCGGTATACCACATCGATCCAATTCACTCTATTCCTTGCCCTCCTTTCACCCTCCTGCATGTTCAGGCCCCGATCACACAAAATCTTTTTCACTCCATCTTTCTTTGAAAGGAGGGCAAGGAACAGAGTGAATTGGATCGATGTGGTATACCGGGGTTGACGTGCTGTCAGTGGATTGAATCAGGGCATGTGAAGCGTCTGGGGTAAACTATGGAAAGCTGTGTAGGTATGTATATTTGCGTGTGTGGACGTATGTATATACATGTGGATAGGGGTGGGTTGGGCCATTTCTTTCGTCTGTTTCCTTGCGCTACCTCGCAAACGCGGGAGACAGCGACAAAGCAAAAAAAAAAAAAAATATATATATATATATATATATATATATATATATATATATATATATATATGATGTATAGCCGTACGAATTCTATACGCCCGAGCCTCCAGCTACAGTGAGTGACGTGCACTCTGCATTATATACATCAGCATGACGGGCCATGGGTATTTCTCCCAAGCATCCTGACATCCAGCCACTACCGATGCATCAACACCAAGGCATCCATCACTCGTTTTCTGTGCCACACTCTGTGGCTGATTCATTCACTGGCAGAACGAGGCTGCTTCAGTAATACATGTGTTGAGTTGTTGGAACTGATGGCTACCCACAGCTTATGTAGATTCACAAGGTTTTTAGTGGAAATTTACTCTTTTTTCATTATTCTATTAAGCAATGCAAGACGCGGTTGCAATATATCATACCGAAGTCTGTCATGTGTGATCAATATTTGCGCGTTGCGTGTTCTTGGAAGAGAGTTTTACACTAGTGTTGCCCCGTCTCTTAACCTTGTACATATATACTATGTCTTTACTCCTATGTGCATACACACACACACACACACACACACACACACCCTAGTCTAAGCCAGATACCCATCTATCGACCAGCCTGGAGGAGACGATGAACAGCTGAGTTGGCTGTCGACCGAATCGCGCGCTCTGGACTTGAACCCTGGCGGGGCCGTGCATGAGTCATGGTCAGAGACGCGAACCACCACACCACGGAAGTGTATGTATATACGCACTGATACAAGTCTCTCTCTCTCTCTCTCTCTCTCTCTCTCTCTCTCTCTCTCTCTCTCTCTCTCTCTCTCTCTCTCTCTCTCTCTCTCTCTCTCATTTTTTCAAAAAGAAAATATCCAAACATAATTCTAAAATTCACAGCACGAAGTAAGTACGGAGGGCTACGACCCCGCACAGTTTGTTTCAGTTTACGAAAAGTTTTCCCTTGAAACGTTAATAGAGTCGACCATCACGCCAGATAATGAACAGTTTCCTTACGCATTTTCAAAATATTCCCAACATTAACGATAACAAAAAAGAAAACAAAAATCTGAGGCAACATTTTCGAAAAAATGTTTTGTTTTTAATTTTTTTTTCATGTTTGTGTTCTCAGATTTCTCGTTCTCCTGTTAGTGTTACACTTTGGAAAATTTTTTGTTAATTACACATATCTATGTATTCTATATATATATATATATATATATATATATATATATATATATATATATATATATATATTTTTTTTTTTTTTTTTCAAACTATTCGCCATTTCCCACGTTAGCGAGGTAGCGTTAAGAACAGAGAACTGGGCCACTGAGGGAATATCCTCACCTGGCCCCCTTCTCTGTTCCTTCTTTTGGAAAATTAAAAAAAATTGAGAGGGGAGGATTTCCAGCCCCCCGCTCCCTCCCCTTTTAGTCGCCTTCTACGACACGCAGGGAATACGTGGGAAGTATTCTTTCTCCCCTATTCCCAGGGAAAATATATATATATATATATATATATATATATATATATATATATATATATATATATATATATATATATATATATATATAGTAATTCGTGTGGCAATTATTTTGTATGTGTTATCTTTGATCTGGTTATTCACAGTCCTCACATTCTAGTACGGAGTTACACAACTTATATTACTATGAATTATATCAACATGGCAATATTGTTGTTAGCTGTAATCAAAGGAAAGGCTATATGTACCGTGGGATAACACTGGAAGGTAAGGGAAAACCTAATCATGGTGTACTTTAAGATTTAATTGGTTGGCCATAGAGGAATGTCTATCCATCTTGGTGATCAGCCACAGGGACGTGGTTAAAGGGAGGGTGGTGAAAATGGGAGGAGGGGGGGGTGTCTGACATGGGTTTCGTAGAAGCGAAGTGGAAAAGAGAAAGAGAGAGAGAGAGAGAGAGAAATAAGAGGAGGGAAGGAGTTAGCAGTGGAGATTGGAGGCCTCAGCCTAGCGGCTCCAGCGGCAAATCCCGCCATATATGCCCGAGAAATTTCCAACAGCAACAACCAAAAAAACACAGTTCTGGTGGATCCTTATTAGGGCTCAAGCCTAGGACGTCAACGCCAAGACAAACACACGATCGTATACAGACTTGAACACCTTCTTCAGGCGCCCAAGATTCTTCTGATAACACACACACACACACACACACACACACACACACACACACACACACACACACACACTTACACACGGGTCTTCTGATAACACACACACACACACACACACACACACACATGCTCACACCTACACACGGCTCTTCTGATAACACACACACACACACACACACACACACTCACACTTACACACGGGTCTTTTGATAAGACACACAAACACACACACACACACACACACACACACATACACACACACACACACACACACACACACACATACACACACACACACACACACACACACACACACACATGGCTTTTCTGATAACAATGACAGTTGGTTATTTTTGGGTTTACGAGCTATCGATTGTCAGGGTCGTTCATGCCATTCGCTGACGTCAAGGCATAACCACCAATTTAGCTAGATTATATCTAACTCTACTTACAGTAATTAAAGGTGACACAAACCAATGTTTCACTAAATGGCACACATATATAATCCCAGACCAATTGTAATGCACCGATAAATGATTTATTCGTTACTACTGCTGAAAATAATTCTAAAAATTCAATATTGATGAAAAAAAAAAAAAGGTCTGAATTCTTTTTCCCTTAAATCCCGTTTCCTCTGCCCATCACAAAATACACACAGTAATCTGGTATATTCTTTTCCCACTCTTCTTCTGTGAACCATTTCACTGTACTAAATCTTGATATTAACACAGGGAG
Source organism: Panulirus ornatus (assembly GCF_036320965.1). NCBI lineage: Eukaryota > Metazoa > Arthropoda > Malacostraca > Decapoda > Palinuridae > Panulirus > Panulirus ornatus. Next base: position 31,485,268 of record NC_092238.1, on the reverse strand, counting down.
AGACCATGGTCCATACGATCCTGCTAACCGTATGAAACCGTTCGTTTTTGTTCGCCGGCAATTTTCCCATCCCAACGTATTTGGAGCACAAATTCTACGTAACACAACGTCATGTTCATCATAGATGAACTTCGGTATTTAATGGTTCTACATTCGATTCTGTGGCCTCATTCGCGTAGTAGCTTCCCGTGGATTGAACATGCAGTGATACCGAGTTACCGTTCACTCAACATAATGCAGTAGTGAACATCATACTACTACATGCTTGACCTCCCCACAATGTACTAGTTGTAAATATTCATCAAGAACACAGAGAAAACGAGATCACGGAACTACGCTAAAACACTCTTTAGATACGTTGAATGTTATTACACGTTCGCTAAGAACTTCTGTACATATAAAAAAATCTTGAATGTTATCACACGTTCGTTAAGAACTTCTATACATATATAAAAAAAATCTATCACATGTTATTTACCGTTATTCATTCTCCTAAATGTACAACTGTAAAGTGTAACAAGTTCACTAAAGAAGACAATGCGCAGGGGAAGTTACTGTCATCAATTTCTCCACTAAAAGTTAACCTTTTCTTAAATGTATCAAGTTCATCTCAGAAGAACAGCGCTCAGGGTCGATTCAGAGGACGTGTTGATACAATCCTCCGTGTCTTTACCGCCTGCTTTCCTTTGTGACGAATAATAAGTTATCCTCCGGTTCGGTTTTGCCACTGCCCCTAATACCGTCTCCATCTCCGCGGGGTAACTTGAGGTCCTCCCTTCTTCCATTTCCCGTTGCCATGAAGAGGGGGAAAAAACGGGAATCTTTTGTTGGAGTCTGGAGAATGATTGCACATTTACGTATTTCATCATATGCAGGTGTTCCATTATGCGCGTCTTCCATTGTACGGCCGTTCACCCAGGGTAAGTTTTCCCGTTGAACCAGCAAGTGTTCCACTGCATTATAATGTTCCGTTACATCAGTGTTCCACTGTATCTGTTCCATCATGTAAGTGTTCCACTGTACAGGCATTCTATTGTGCGTGTTCCACTGTACAAGCGTGTTCTATCGCTCAAGCGTTTCTCTACATAAGTGTTCCATCGCTCAAGCGTTCCTCTGTATCAGTGTTCCACCATCCATGTGTTCCATTGTGTTCCGGGCATGTAAAAGTGTTGCAGCGTTGCCATTGACCGAGTTTCGCTTGGCTAGGACAGCAGGCAGCCGGGAACCCAGTCAACTGCAGGAAAAACGCTTAATATCCAACAGCTGAAGCTATATAAACGTGGGCCGCCAACCCTCGGCATGCACTGTGAACCTGAGAAAGTTCACGACCCAAAAAACAAGAAAATAAAAACCACACACCTGCAACACGCTCATAAGAATATCATTTCTGATTTCACATTTCAAGAAAAAAATACGTATAAAAACATACCGGTTTCCAGTTCCTTGAAAACGATAATGTCATTCGTCTTTCCATACTAATGATATATTGTTTATTTATCGTATTAGAATATGATTCATTAAAGACTAAACAGTCGTATCTCAGTTCCATACACGGTGACGACACGACGGAGCGACGTCGCAGGGCGAACCGGCAACCCCCCCTCCCATCCTGGAACCAAAACACAGGAAGCTCCAATCTTTCCAGGCAGTAGTGGCTCGGACGCCGTGCTGAGCGGTTGGAGGGAGAGAGCGGGGAGCCACGTCGCGACGCAACAAGTCCCAGGTCTGACGCGTGGTGCCTGATTCACACTGTGGCAGGCCATGTTTACGGCTGCAGCAGCTCACCTCGGACCCTGGCAAGACCAAGGCTCACACATAGACAGAGTATTTCTTGATGGTCCCTCGGGCGATATCAAATGCTTTACCAAGTTTCCAGTAACGACTAACGCAGCCATAGCAGTGATTCCCCTCCGGCGTCATTAAGTCGACTGATGTAATCGACGGGATTTATGGATAAAATCTCTGAAGTGGTAGAAGTCTGTGAGGCGAAAGTGAGCGGATGTGTGGTAGGGAAGATGAGGCGTCACTCTCACCCTCTGATGACAATGGCACCAGGGGTTACTAAGGTCAGCTGACGGGAACGAGCGACGCAAGACTTACCCAGATGCCTACTGACACGTGCTTTATATACTTACTTAAGTGTACTAAACCCCCATACTTGTGATATTAGATTAAATACCAGTGACTACTTGGCCACGAGGGCAGCTAGTGTGAACTGTGGCTGTTTGAGGGTCGCTCCTGAAACCTCGGTGGATATCAAGTGCCAAAAAAAAAAAAAAGAGAAGGACTTACGAGTCTGGAGTGTGTCAGTGTGCCACGAGAAGCTGTTACCTGTGGCTGTGGCTGTGATGATGGCAAGTATGCTGCTCCGCTTCTGAGAAACTTGTCACAACAGAATCAGGGTCGCTGGACAGCAAGGTCCTCGAGTTAGGACGCTATGTCCTAGGCCCGTAAGGATACAGACCCCCCACCCCAGCCTGGACAAGAAAGACCCCTCAATCCGACATGGTACATTTCTGAAGGACGACTGAAAGGAAAAGGGGGTTAGTGACGGAAGACTTGAGAAGAGCGGGAGAAGCAGAAACCACTCGACTAGAACGATGCCAACGAGGGAAGGAGGAACCTGGAAGGTGGAGTTGCTGTACTGGCGGACGGTGATGGCGATGGTGGTGATGGGGAGGACGCTGGCTCAGACACCCCCGTCTTCTTTCCCCGTCGATCCCACCATCAGTGCCGCGTCCTCTGACCCCTCCCTCAACACTAACGGCACGGGCTCTCCCTGGTGCCAGTGGGTGGCACCCGAGGTGTTAGAGTGCCACGTCCGCACCCTGGACGACGCCCTAGGCTCCCAGGTCTCCAAGGGTCAGTGGAAGGACCGTAACTACACCAGGGGTCAGTACCCCGCTTCGGCGAGGTCACGGCATGGCACTGGTGACCCCAGACACGTCCACTCCATCACGATCGAGTGCAACCAAGTCCTGTACTACCAGAGCCACCTCACTCCACGCACCTTCCAGGTAGATAACCATTCCTACCTTCCTCTCGAACATCACACCATTTCCAGGTATCTAGATGCCCAACTTTTCCTCCCTTCCCAAACGAACTCTCAACCACAAACATGTACCCAATTTCTTTCTGTCGCACTCACACCTCCTAGGTAGTCACGCACCCTACCTGCTTCCCATCACACTCGGGTAGAAAGGTGAACCACACGCTGCTCCGTTAACTGTAGTAAGCTATGGTTACCCCTTTTCCTACCGTGTGAAAACTAACACGTCATACGCTTGTTTGTATCCTTCGCATCAGTGTTGATAATCATCAGAGGTTAGCAACGGTGATCTGTTATCTATCTTTGCTACATCGATACGTCATGTTGCCATATGATGTAGGAAATGGAACAGCTTCTGGTGGCAGAGACACTTAATGCTGAACATATTAGTTAGACATTGTTGGCATCTCTATAAACGGATAACACACACACACACACACACACACACACACACACACACTCATATTATGTATATACATAACCGACCACCAGCCCCAAGGAAGAAATAAAAAGCTTACACCTGCCTTCACATTTCAGCAGCCTTTCTCTACTCACAGAACCCCCTAACACCGGCAACAATGACAAGCCTAAGGCTATTCACACTGTAACCATTCGACGAGCTTTAAACAATAGCCTTCCCATCCCAGTCTTAAGGTCCATTCCACCGTACATACGCTAATTTGAAACTACATCCCCTGGACACGTACGCGCTGTACTTTCTCCTCTGCGTTCTTGACGCTACCCATCTCTCCACTGTTATGAACACCAATTAAGAATGAAACAAGTCCCCCCCTCACGACCAGTATCCAACCTTCATACTGAAGACACTGAATAGTTGCTCCCGTTATCCTGCACTCATGAAGACACACGCAATAGTACCATACTTCTCGATCTGTGGCTCCGCCCGGGGGACGTGGCCTCCTTCCTTAGCGCTGTAGAAAATCCAAAGAAAGGGATAACAGGGCAGTAAGATATTATTTATATATATATATATATATATATATATATATATATATATATATATATATATATATATATATTGATAATGGAAAGGATCACAATTTTGCGCGTGATCAAGCATATTCCTGAGTCCACGGGGAAAATGAAACACGATAAGTCTCATTTCCCCCGCGGACTCATAGGAATATATATATATATATATATATATATATATATATATATATATATATATATATATATATATATATATATATATATATGTGTGTGTGTGTGTGTGTGTGTGTGTGTGTGTGTGTGTGTGTGTGTGATACCAGGAACCATCAAGAGCTTGAGGGAAACCCAACAAAGGCTACATCCAGACCTGCTACAATAGACTGCTACCGATCATGGGCTACATAAGCGCCTCCCGCCACGACACAGCCGCTTACCACACCACGAGAGCGACACACACAGTTTCAGCACATGTGCACACACACACAGGGGAACAACAGGATCCAAGACCCTTCAGAAGGGCCGCACCTGCTCCGCAGCAGAACAGAGCATCGTAACACAACCCAACACCGTTCACGAAGGAGTAATCTGGTGTATAAAGTCCCAAGTGCAAATAATAAAAAAAAGAATCACATTTTCTCTCTCTCTCTCTCTCTCTCTCTCTCTCTCTCTCTCTCTCTCTCTCTCTCTCTCTCTCTCTCTCTCTCTCATAATTCACTGCCAGCCGGGGAAAATTAAAGGCCCGACGGAGGAGGAGGAGGAGGAGGAGGCAAAGAAAACACGAAGAAAATAGAAAGTATAAAGGAAGAGATGAATGGAGATACACAGAGTGAGTGAGTGAGTGAGTGAGTGAGTGAGTGGGTAACGGGATGGGTAAAGGGGGGGTTGTGTTTGCATAAGATGAATGAGGGAGAAACTGGATGAGTGAGAGATAGGATGAGGGGGGAGAGGGGAGAAAGAGGGGGTGTTGATTAAAGACGTGTACCAGCTGGGGGGGGGGGGGGGGAAGAAAAAGGGTCTTTGGCCGCTTGCCCGCGGGGTGGACCCACGGGTCTGACAACACTGAGCCGACGGCCCCAGGGGGATGGGCAACACTTGAGACAGCGCCCACGGGTTTGGCAACACTGGCGACGGGCCCAACGGGTCTGGCAACACTTTCGACGGACCCACTGGTCTGGCAACACTAGCTACGGTGGTATACATGTTGCCTTCGAGTTTGCTTGTCTTCATCACTTGTTTCGTTACTTGCCCTGCGTTACTGACCCCGCGTTACTGCCCCTGTGTTACTGACCCCGCGTTATTGCCCCTTCGTTACTGACCCCGCATTACTGCCCCTACGTTACTGACCCCGCGTTACTGACCCTGCGTTACTGACCTTGCTTTACTAACTGAGTTACTGCCCCTGCGTTACTGACCCCGCATTACTACCCCTGCGGTACTGATCCCGCGTTACTGCCCCTGCGTTACTGATCCTGCGTTACTGCCCCTTCGTTACTGACCCCGCGTTACTGCCCCTTCGTTACTGACTCCGCGTTACTTGCCCTTCGTTACTGACCCCGCATTACTGCCCCTGCGTTACTGATCCCGCGTTACTGCCCCTGCGCTACTGACCCCGCGTTACTGACTCTACGTTACTGATCCCACGTTATTGACCCTGCGTTACTGACTCTGCGTTACTGACCCTGCGTTACTAACCCTGTGTTACTGACCCTGCGTTATTAACCCTGTGTTACTGACTCTGTGTTACTGACCCTGCGTTACTGACCCTGCGTTCTTAACTCTGCGTTACTGACCCTGCGTTGCTGACTGCATTACTGACCCTGAGTTACTAACCCTGTGTTACTGACCCTGCGTTAATGACCCTGC
>NC_092238.1:31466902-31474402 GCF_036320965.1 Panulirus ornatus | reverse complement strand
TAGGTATGTATATTTGCGTGTGTGGACGTATGTATATACATGTGTATGGGGGGGGGGGTTGGGCCATTTCTTTCGTCTGTTTCCTTGCGCTACCTCGCAAACGCGGAAGACAGCGACAAAGTATAATATATATATATATATATATATATATATATATATATATATATATATATATATATATATATATATATACGGAAGCAAGGAATGGGCCCTAGATAAACAAGGACGGAAGACGGTGGCTGTGTTCGAAATTAAATGTTTGAGGACAAAATGTGGTGTGAGGAGGGTGGATCGATAAGAAATAATAGGGTAAGAGGAGGTGTGGCGATAAGGAGAGCGTGGCTGAGAGAGTTGAAGAGGGTGTGCTAAAATGACTCAGACATATGGAGAGGCTGAGTGAGTGGATGACTACGAGGGTTTACGTGTCAGGGTTGGACAGAACAAGGAAAAGGGTGAAGCCAAGGAGGTGTAAGGATGGAACTGAAGATGCTTTGAGTGTTCGGGGCCTGAACATGCAAGAGGGTGCGAGGCCTGCAAGGAATAGGGTGAATTGGTGCTATGTGGTATACAAGATGCGACGTGATCAATACTGACTCAAGGCATATGAAACGGCCACGGGAAACGATGGAAAGATCAGTGTGAAGCCTGGTTGTGTGTGTGTAACTGGACTCTGGTTGCGGTGCATTATACATGATCGTTGGAGAAGGGATGAGAACGAATGAGGCCATTTATCCGCGAGTAACGGCGAGGAGAAAAAAAAAAAATATGAGAAAGGAATATAAACTGATATGTATGTTTACTTTGTAATCATTTCTGGCCCTCTTCTTAGGAGTCCTGGTGTTAACAAGCCTCACCTGCCAGAGGATCCTGCAGGCCCCCAAGGCTGTGCTACATCATCCAGTGGCAGGGGGACACACAGAGACTCCTTTGATGTAAGAAGTTCTTTGACGAAGACTGTAGTGCCAATACTACAGCTTCGCCAGAGGTGACTTATCACTTACGGTTGAACCTCAAGCGGTCTGTAAACACACACACGCACACACACGAGAGAGAGAGAGAGAGAGAGAGAGAGAGAGAGAGAGAGAGAGAGAGAGAGAGAGAGAGAGAGAGTTAAAAAGAAAACAAAGCACACACGATCCTATCCCGTAAGTGAGACACATCAAGTCCAAGCGTCATCGCCGTCGTCAGAACCACAGTGTGGTGGCCCAGCCAGGTCAGCCCCGCCAGAGACCCTGTTGTAAGCTACGTCACAATGACCACGGCTGCGGGCGGGGGAGTGGAGTGTGGCCCGAGCGGGCCGGTGGTGTTGGTCTGCGTCGAGGAGGGACGCCGCAGACATAGCCGGGGATACAGACACACAATACAGCCCAGCCGAGATCATAGACAAGATATATGTACGCGTTCATAATGGCCTCGGTGTCTGGGGTATAAAGCTAGTGGTCTTCCCCCCCCCCCCACACACACACAAGTCTGGGGACAAGACACACACACACACACACACACACACACACACACACACACACACGCGCGCGCGCGCGCGCGTGGAGCGCCGTTACAGGCGACTGTAAGACGAGGTAAGAGTTAAGGGCAATACTCTCTCTCTCTCTCTCTCACACTCTCTCTCTCACTCACTCTCTCTCACTCTCTCTCTCTCTCTCTCTCTACACACACACACACACACAACATATCCTCACTTGGCCCCCCCTTCCCTGTCCCTCCTTTTGGAAAAGTAAAAAGTGGAGGTGGAGGATTTCCAGCCCCCCACCCCCATCCGTTTTAGTAGCCTTCTACGACACGAACGGAATACGTGGGAAGTATTCTTTTCCCCCTATCCCCAGGGATATATATATATATATATATATATATATATATATATATATATATATATATATATATATATATATATATATATATATATATATATATATTGGAAAGGATCGCAACTGAGCGCGTAATCAAATATATTCCTATGAGTCAGTTGATATACAACAAAGAGACGTAGCTAGGACGCCATTTGGTAAGCTACTGACTTTCTAAGACAGACAACGAGCGTATCATAAACTTATTATGTGGACCAGAAGGGGCATTGTTTACAAGTTTTATCAACAATAAAGCTATCCAACTTGTGTAAACCTTCACTAATATTAAGGTTATAATTCTTTGTGTATTCAATAATAGAAGATTCAATGATATTTCTCGTGGTACTGGAGTTAGAGTTAACAACTGAGATGGCATTACTCCAGTCAATCCAATGATCATAGTTTTTTTAACGTGATTAAACAGGGCATTTGATTCTTGTCCTGTTCTTATATTATATTTATGTTGCTTTAAGTCTAACAGAAAGATCCTTACCAGGCTGCCCAACATAAAACTTATCACAATTTCTGCATGGCACTTTATAGATGCATCCAGAACTTTCTGGTGAGTTCCTAATTAAGATATACTTTACAGATTTATTGTTGCTGAAGGCAACATTTACATTAAAGGATTTAAGCAACATGGGAAGTAATTTGGAATTATTATTAAAAGGGGGAACTAAAAGATTCTTGTTCTCCCTTTCAATAATAATTTTACCTCACTTCCCATGTTGCTTAAATCCTTTAATGTAAATGTGAAGCGTCTGGGGTAAACCACAGAAAGTTTTGTGGGGCCTGGATGTGGAAAGGGAGCTGTGGTTTCGGTGCATTACACATGACAGCTAGAGATTGAGTGTGAACGAATGTGGCCTTTGTTCTCTTTTCCTAGCGGTACCTCGCACGCGAGCGGAGTATGAATACGTCCATGTGTATATATGTATATATTTGTATAAGTATATGTAGGTATACGTTGAAATGTATAGGTATGTATATGTGCGCGTGTGGGTGTTTATGTATATGCATAAGTATGTGAGTGGGTTGGGCCATTCTTTCGTCTGTTTCCTTGCGCTGCGTCGCTAACGCGGGAGACACCGACAAAGTATAATAAATAATATATATATATATATATATATATATATATATATATATATATATATATATATATATATATATATATATATATATATATGTGTGTGTGTGTGGACGTATGTATACACATATTTAGAAACACGTTAAGAAAAAAAAAAAAAAGGACAGGAGGCTTCGCGTCAACAATAGGTATGATATAATGACGTGGCATAAAACACTCTCTTTTGGGCTTATTAAAGATGATGATGACGATGATGTTGTCCACTGGGTGGAAGACGGAGTGCATGAAAATAGAATGCGTTGAGAGAGAGAGAGAGAGAGAGAGAGAGAGAGAGAGAGAGAGAGAGAGAGAGAGAGAGAGAGAGAGAGAGAGAGAGAGAGAGAGAGCAGGAACAAGTGGGTACTGGGGACCTCTGCTGGTGTACAGTGAGTGAGGCTGTCTGTGAAATACAAACACAATTGCATTACCTACAATTGCCTTCAAACTTCCAGCCATTGTCTGCCGCTGGAAGCTACATGGACGATTTCCAGTCTGTAAACGAAAACTATTTATTTCTGGAAAAGTTTCCAGAATTTATGACATGCTGGAAAGTTCCGAAGTATTTTATTGTGCTGTCGAAGAGATGCATACACTTGAAAGTGCTTACGCTAAGACAGTGAACGTGTGTGTGTGTGTGTGTGTGTGTGTGGCGAGTGCAAAATGTCCATACAGATGAGCGAAATAGTCCAATGAAGCTTAAAAGAAACTTTTAATAGGGTTTACTTTCTCATGAAATACACCAGAAAATAACATAAAAGTTAATAAGATAATATCTGATGATTCTTAATACGAATTACTTTATCTTATCTTCATCTTTGAAGATATATATATATATATATATATATATATATATATATATATATATGGTCGAGGCTTTAAAGTTAGTGCAGAATTCCTTCATGAAATCTTCGGTAAATATTATAATGAGGGACATTAAGCGGCCCTTCCTGCCATCCTGACGCATGGATCGCCATGAATCAACTTGATATGTGGATCGCTATCAGTCAGCCTGGACCGTGGATCATCATCAAGACTGGTGGATCAGGGATTATCAGATATTATCAGGGCCGGTGGATCAGGGATTATCAGATATTATCAGGGCCGGTGGATCAGGGGACATCAGAGGGTATCAGGGCCAGTGGATCAAGGGAACATCAGAGGGTATCAGGGCCGGTGGATCAAGGGAACATCAGAGGGTATCAGGGCCGGTGGATCAAGGGACATCAGAGGGTATCAGGGCCGGTGGATCAAGGTAACATCAGAGGGTATCAGGGCTGGTGGATCAGGGGACATCAGAGGGTATCAGGGCTGGTGGATCAAGGGGACATCAGAGGGTATCAGGGCTGGTGGATCAGGGGACATCAGAGGGTATCAGGGCTGGTGGATCAGGGGACATCAGAGGGTATCAGGGCCAGTGGATCAGGGGATATCAGAGGGTATCAGGTCCAGCTGCACGAGGATCATCAGGTCTATGGCCAGCCACTGCTTACACTGGGAAATGGTAGTTACAGAACTACCACTCACACCCTAACAAGGTGGTGGTGTCAAGCAAGGGATGAACAACCTCATTTGCACACCCTGACTTTTTCCCCTGTTGTATGGATGTGTGACTATGTGGTCACTTCGTATCTTCGGCACGCTAACTTGCTACAGTGGAAAAGGCAAGTGTGTGTAAGATAAATGTATGAATGTGTACTGGTGGGGGGTTTGTGAGTCTGTTGCCTTCCTTCCATCCCTCAGGGTCGCTTAGAGTTGGTCCCCTCTGTCTGTTTTGGTGTGTCTGTCAGCCTCTGTGTGTGTGTGTGTGTGTGTGTGTGTGTGTGTGTGTGTGTGTGTGTGTGTGTGTGTGTTAAAGGACTGAGGGAGGGAAGAGAGTCGTGCTTGAAGCCAGTCAGGCTGTGACTTTCGACAGCTGGGTGGGGGGGGGGGTCATCATGGTGGAAGAGTACATCGCATTAGAGAGAGAGAGAGAGAGAGAGAGAGAGAGAGAGAGAGAGAGAGAGAGAGAGAGAGAGAGAGAGAGAGAGAGAGAGACTACGGCAGACGCAGCGATATCTACACGTAAAGAAAGATGCAGAATCATGAAAGATGATGATGTCCTCTCCAAAACCCTCCTCCAGCCCGGCGAGGACTAAGCGATGGGGGTCTTCTGGCCTCCAATACCTCCTCCAACCTACAACAGCCACTAACTCAGAATACATGCCAGTTCGAGGGGAGGCCCAGCAGCCGCCTCAATATATATATATATATATATATATATATATATATATATATATATATATATATATATATATATATATATATATATATATATACACACACACACACATATATATATATATATATATATATATATATATATATATATATATATATATATATATATATATATATATGTATATATTTTTTCCTTCTTCTTCTTCTTTTTGTTGTTCCTTTCCTCCTGGTCATGAAGCAACGCCTCCCCAACCCTCGTGAACTCCAGCCAGGATATTGCTTCAGCCAGCAAAGTTATTTTGGCAAAGTTAAGAAAGACAATCGAGTTTTGAGGGAAGGAATAACTGGGTAACGGGAGAAGAATACGAGAAGAGAGAGAGAGAGAGAGAGAGAGAGAGAGAGAGAGAGAGAGAGAGAGAGAGAGAGAGAGAGAGAGAGAGAGAGAGAGTGAGTGTGTGTGTGTATGACTTACGTCGGGATCGAGCCAAATGGCAGCACTCAGCACAGGAGGAGCCACGCAGCCTTGCCTTCTGTATGCATGGAAACCTTGAAACTCCTTAATATATATATATATATATATATATATATATATATATATATATATATATATATATATATATATATATATATATATATATATATATATATCATTATTCAACCCTTTCTTATTCTACTGCTGGGAGGGCTTTTAAGACGGTTGCCAACGAGGCGTCTAAGCCTGTGCATGGTTCCCAGGAACACAGATGAGCAATGAATACGCACCAGCACCTATGCATGCATGTATTCCGTCGCGTATGTATACACCACAGATTGCGACACAGCAAGCATACATATATACATGACAGGCGGGTCGGATGATACCGTCATGGTTTTATTGGTGTTGGGGGAACGAAAGTGCGTGGCGGGCGTCCACTGCTTGATAGGGAGGAGTGTTGGAGGGAACGGCTGGGCCTGGCGGAATGGAGTGGTGTTGGAGGGCGTGGGATGACTGAGGGAGGCCTCTTAGAGGGGACCAGGCGACTGAGAGGCGATTGTTGGAGAGACGGGATGCTTGGAGGAGGGCTGAGGGAGAGAGAGCGTCGAGGTAGGGCTGCTGGAAAGAAGGGATGGTTGATGGGAAGGCTGCTGGAGAGAAGGGATGGTTGATGGGAAGGCTGCTGGAGAGACGGGATGGTTGATGGGAAGGCTGCTGGAGAGACGGGATGGTTGATGGGAAGGCTGCTGGAGAGACGGGATGGTTGATGGGAAGGCTGCTGGAGAGACGGGATGGTTGATGGAAAGGCTGTTGGAGAGACGGGAATGGGTGATGAGAAGGCTGCTGGAGAAAAGAGCTGGTTGAGAGAGGGCTGGTGGAGAGACGATGATCTGGCTGAGGGAGGGCTGGTGGAGAGACGGGCCTGGCTGGGGGGAGGAGAATGACTCAGGTACAAGCAGCGGCGGGCAGCCGAGATATCGTTAAACAACATCAACAACAACAACAACCCATTCAACATGTCGTGCTCAATGGTCGTACCGTCGTGCTCAAGGGTCGTACCGTCGTGCTCAGTGGTCGTACCGTCGTGCTCAAGGGTCGTACCGTCGTGCTCAAGGGTCGTACCGTCGTGCTCAAGGATCGTAACGTCGTGCTCAAGGATCGCACCGTCGTGCTCAAGGATCGCACCGTCGTGCTCAAGGATCGTACCGTCGTGCTCAAGGATCGCACCGTCGTGCTCAAGGGTCGTACCGTCGTGCTCAAGGGTCGTACCGTCGTGCTCAAGGGTCGTACCGTCGTGCTCAAGGGTCGTACCGTCGTGCTCAGGGGGTTAATAACATCCACTGTAATATCTTAATCCATCATTTAATTTTCTTGCAAAGTGTATCGGCCGATATCCTATAACTTCGTCATAATTCACAAAACCGATATATAACTTTTATGGCCAAACGTAAGATTTCTATTATCGGTTGTGCACATTTCCACTTGGGTTTCAAATCTATTTCCCCCGCGTTTTACAATCTCCATCCGGCCTTTTACGGTTTTTAAACATGTGTCCTAAAGTTATCATTGTCTTTTTTAAATATATTAGGGTTTATCGTTCCTATGTGCAGTATTTTAGGTCATCACATTATTCCTAAGTCCGCTAAATAATTACTACCATGAAATGTAACGCTCGTGTGCTCATACACTTGGACAGTCATACGTGTCATTCCTACAAAAGCTGGTAATTTCTTACCCAGGGCGTACGATCGGAAAAAAAAATTATGTGAAGTATTTATTCAATTGTGGTGTATGATCTCCAAATGTACCACCCTCGCGTCAGT
>NC_092238.1:31459402-31461902 GCF_036320965.1 Panulirus ornatus | reverse complement strand
TTCCTCCACACTGTCGACGTTCTCTGGTTTCTCGACTATAAATCGATAGCCAAACACAGAACAGCACACGTAGTCTCCTTCTTCGCATGGCTGTGAAAACCATAACCATCTTTCTCTTATATGCGTCTCTCATACAATGGAGAAACGCGCGGGGGGGGGAACTGGAAATTTCAAAAAAAAAAAAAATGTTAAAAGGAAAAGTTGAGTGGCTTTTGAGGCGAAAAGTATGAGTGGAGAGCGTGGAATGACGATGGTCCCGACTCACTGTTATGAGTTTGGTGGCTCCTGGTAGTGAAGACAAGAACCATTATAGGATTGGGATGGGTAACATCATGTGAAGACATGAGGATAAAGACGGTAATTGGTTAAAATATTCAAGAAAGTGAATAAAAGTTGTAAAGGTGCAGTTTACAGCTTGAGTGTGACCGTGTTTACGTGTCACGTGTACGTGAATGCGCTGTAAGTACGTGCAGGTTATCAGTGTGTACGTAACTGTGCCGTGTGTACGTAAGTGTATCGAGTGTACGTGGGGGTATCGTGTGTCATGTCGAAGACTAGGCCACCATACCCCTAATGTCGCACCGTCACACTGAAGAGCTCAAACCCTGGACACGTCTGCGGTGTGGTAGTGTGGTGAGGGGGAGAGATACGCGCTCTCGTGGTGGGCCAGCAACGTAGCCAGACTGGACATGGGAGGACGGACAGACCCCCCCACCCCGTGCCCTAAACCATGTCCACTGGGGCGTGAGTACCACGCTGGTGGTAGAGGGCTCCTCGCCTCGCGCCTTACACAGTGACAACAGCAAGTTTACAGCCGGCGGGGGGATGACGGCGAAGTGGTCCCAACCGGCGCCGATCACAGGGCACATCACTACGTCATTGAGGGGGAAGGATGGGGTGAGGAGGATGGGCGGCGGGGGGGATGTTCCTCCGCTCTGCCTCTCTCTCTCGTACCGGGCGTGAGGGGAGCCGAACTCAAGCGATGGCGTTTCATAAGCAGTAAAGAAGTGGTGGGATGACTGCGGGCGTCGATTCCCAGCAGAACATATGGAAATGACGGGACGAGGCGAGTATAACCTGCCTTTGTTATTGAAGAAGTTAAGTGTCTTGGTGCGACGCTATCTCCCAGGGAGAGAGAGAGAGAGAGAGAGAGAGAGAGAGAGAGAGAGAGAGAGAGAGAGAGAGAGAGAGAGAGAGAGAGAGCAATGGACTACTACTTCCCCCCGGCATTCTTTCCAGTCAATTGATCAGCTCCTGGGAGGTCGTTAGCCACGGTAGTGATACACTCACCATACACTCCCTCCTCCCCAGACCACTGAACTACTCTATCCAGCACCCCCCCCTCTCTCTCTCTCTCTTTCTCTCCAGCGCTGAGGTAATCGCCACACACACACACACACACACACGCACACACACTCTTCTCCTGGTAGATGGTGCTGAGGCCGCTTGCTGAGGGGAGCCAGAGTCACAAGGCTGGTCCACACATGGTGGATGTCTTTATATTGTGTGTGGTGTGTGATGAGTATTGTGTGTACGGGAAGCTAAGGTGTGCACGGTGTGTTGCGAGTGTGTTTTGTAATACGTCTTGTGTTGTGAGTGTGTTTCTGTATTGTGTCATGTGTTGTGAGTGTTTTGAATCATGTCTTGTGTTGTTAGTGTTTCACTATCATGTATCTTATGAGTTTCGGGTTTTGCATCTTACTTGGTTGTGAGTGTTCAGAGGCGTGTGTTGTTTAAGTAACGAGGGTTGTGTGCTGGGGGTATTCATGTGCACTGTGGATGCTGTGTGTTGTTGATAGGTTGTGTTTTGTAGGACCATCATATGCCCTGGGTCATGCACTGTTATAGTGTTTTGCAGGTTGCATTTCAGATGTGTTTCGTGTTGTCAATGTTGCGTGTTCCTGTTTTTGGATTTCATACCGTGAGAGATGCGTAGATCCATATCTTGCATTGCGAGTTTTGTGGGTTTCGGCTTGTGAGTGTTGCATCACGAGTGTTGGATGTGGATGACTTACCTGATTTATGATTAAAACGTCTTGTGAGGGTACTGTACTGGATGGATCAGTCGTGAGTGTTGCATGTTGTGAACATATGGCGAGTTGTGAGGACCATATATTGCGAGGCTTGTTATATATATATATATATATATATATATATATATATATATATATATATATATATATATATATATATATATATATATATGATATAGCGCTGATGGCTGATTCGGGTGAGAAACTGCAGAAGTTGGTGACTGAGTTTAGTATATATATTATATATGTATATATATATATATATATATATATATATATATATATATATATATATATATATATATATATATATATATATATATATATATATATATATGGGAGCCTTGAAGAATGTGTGGAAGTCGAGAACATTATCTCGGAAAGCAAAAATGGGTATGTTTGAAGGAATAGTGGTTCCAACAATGTTGTATGGTTGCGAGGCGTGGGCTATGGATAGAGTTGTGCGC
>NC_092238.1:31441902-31454402 GCF_036320965.1 Panulirus ornatus | reverse complement strand
TAGCCGACAAGGCTTAGGCGAGGGAGCCTGCACCAGCCGTGGTCATCGAAGGAGAAAGGCGAGACAAGAAGGCTTAAGAGAAAAGGGGGGAAGAAAGCAGGAAGGATTAACCTGAGTTACTCAGGTGTTTACAGACCCCGACTCTCAAAGGTGCGAGGTTTATAGGAAGAAAGACGAGAGGAGGAGGAGGAGGAGGAGGAGGAGAATTCCATAAATTCGTATGACGAAGGATGATGGCATAACGATCCATCCTCGTGGGGTTGCTTTCCACACACACACACACATGCCATGGGGAAGCAGCAGCCAAATGCATGAAGCGGGACAGGTTCATAGGGGCAGAGAAACATGAAGACAAGAGTATTTCCCAGACGCCGGTCCGCAACACAAGGCCCCGGGAAAAAAAACTCGAAGATGACTTTTAATTACTTAACGACGAATGAGATTAATCAAGGGAAGTGTAGGTGAAGGAAACATTTAGTGAGTGGGAGGCCTGGTAACCAAGGGCTTAACGCCAGCGTATGAGAGATAAATGTGTCGCTGAGTAATTAGATGAGGAAGTAGAGTCTTAATTACGGGAGGGTGGGTGTGGGTTGCGACGGGAGGCAATTAATTTGGTTGTGACACAGGGTGACTAAAGTGTCCAACTTTCTGATGCACAGACACCTACTTAAGTAAGGACTACGTCATCTAATGGGACTTCGTTAATTGCTTCTGATGTCTTATGACTTCGATGTCTCCCTTTTGACTTTCATGACTTCGATGTCTGGTTTTGACTTCATGACTTCGATGTCCGCTTTTGACTTTCATGACTTCGATGTCCGCTTTTGACTTTCATGACTTCGATGTCCGCTTTTGACTTCATGACTTCGCCGTCTGGTTTTGACTTTCATGACTTCGAAGTCTGGTTTTGACTTTCATGACTTCGATGTCTAGATTTGATTCATGACTTCGCCGTCTGGTTTTGACTTTCATGACTTCGATGTCTGGTTTTGACTTTCATGACTTCGATATCTGCTTTTGACTTTCATGACTTGGTTGTCTGCTTTAGATTTTACGATGATTTTTTCTATTGATGTTGAAGGCTCCAGTCACGGACGAAAAAAAGAATTCCACATCAAAGCCGGGCCTTTATTGAAATATAGAGAGAATTATGAAAACGGGAAAAGAAAAGACAAGGGAAAGTATTTACGAATCTAAGTTCTGTTAAAGTCTCCGACTGAAACGTCCGAATCTCTGAATAAATGATTTAAATGTCTGAAAATGACTTTGACATACCGAAACTTGGGTTACTCTTTTTTTTTTTTTTTTTTTTGGGGGGGGGGGGGGTAATCGAAATTTAGATAATTTCTAGAAGTATCGTGACTTAGATAACAAAAGGATCCCGCTTTACGAAGTTAACGTGAAATGTATATCCCATCTACCAAAAGTGCGGCATTTTAAGAAAAAGTAGTAGTAGTAGTAATAATAATAATAATAATAATAATAATAATAATAATAATAATAATGTTACAGCAATACCAAGTATATTCATTGAGTCAAAAGGTGGAATTATAGAACTGTCAAAAGAGGGAGGAAAGTTGTGAGGAATTTTTAAAAGAGAAATAGGTAGAAATAGGTTGCGAGGCGTGGGCTGTGGATGGAGTTGTGCGCAGGAGGATGGATGTGCTGGAGGTGAGATGTTTGAGGACAATGTGTGGTGTGAGGTGGTTTGATCGAGTAAGTAACGTAAGGGTAAGAGAGATGTGTGGAAATAAAAAGAGCGTGGTTGAGAGAGCAGAAGAGGGTGTTTTGAAATGGTTTGGGCACATGGAGAGAATGAATGAGGAGAGATTGACCAAGAGGATATATGTGCCGGAGGTGGAGGGAACGAGAAGTGGGAGACCAAATTGGAGGTGGAAAGATGGAGTGAAAAAGATTTTGTGTGATCGGGGCCTGAACATGCAGGAGGGTGAAAGGAGGGCAAGGAATAGAGTGAATTGGATCGATGTGGTATACCGGGGTTGACGTGCTGTCAGTGGATTGAATCAGGGCATGTGAAGCGTCTGGGGTAAACCATGGAAAGCTGTGTAGGTATGTATATTTGCGTGTGTGGACGTATGTATACATGTGCATGGGGGTGGGTTGGGCCATTTCTTTCGTCTGTTTCCTTGCGCTACCTCGCAAACGCGGGAGACAGCGACAAAAAAAAAATAATAATAATAATAGAAATAATGATAATAATAATGATAATAATAATAATAATAATAATAATAATAATGATAATAATGATAATAATAATAATAATAATAATAATAATATAAAAAAAATACCCACACTGTTTTAACTTTGCTGGTGAGTTCTGGAGACTTTAAGTTCATCCCTGGTCCATATGTCGCCTTCATAACATCATTCATCACAAACTTTGGCGACGGAAAACTATTATAGTTTCTAAACTCTGGGACGGTAGTGGGAACATCTGCAACTTTCTTTTGCCTATATATATACTGATATATTTTTCCCCTCGTTCTTTAATCCTCAGAACTTTCTGGTGTGGAAATTTACATGAGGTTTCTGGTTATGTAAATAAAGAAAATGCTGAATGTGAATATATGTGTGACGTGGATATCCTCACATCTCTCTAATTTCACATCATGTATTTCTTGAGTCATGTCATACACAGCAGTTCATGAAATCCTAACTCTCTGTCTGTCTGTCTGTCTGTCTGTCTCTCTCTCTCTCTCTCTCTCTCTCTCTCTCTCTCTCTCTCTCTCTCTCTCTCCCTAATAGGATCCCAGGGGAACATATCGAAGGCTTCGCTATAATAACACACCAAACCCTCTACTGTTCTACGATATCTTCATAACGAAGTAACGAGACGCGATACGTAACCCACATTGACAACGATCAACCGAAGACGCAGCAGCCCACCGGTGATGCTGTAACACGGCTGAAAGAAGAAGAAAAGAAAAGAAAAGAAAAGAAAAGAAAAAAATCTTATTCTTACGTCTTAGATGTTACGTCTGGGCAGTCGACTAACCCTGCTGTACTGTGGTGGATTTTAAAAAAAGAAAAGAGAAACATATTTGTGTGAGTTCGGCAATCAAGGGTGGGACCCATTTTTAGACGCAGGGAGAAAAAGAGAGAGAGGGGGGGGTTGAGGGAAACTCGGTGCCACACTACTAATACAGGAGGAGAGAGAGAGAGAGAGAGAGAGAGAGAGAGAGAGAGAGAATATATATATATATAGAGAGAGAGAGAGAGAGAGAGAGAGAGAGAGAGAGAGAGAGAGAGTAGGGGTTGTTCCCCTTGCAATATTTACACAGATTATAAAGATCTTGAGCTAGATGTTGGCCAGGCTTGGCGTCCGGGGGGTGTGTGTCTCCCCCTCACTCTCTTTCTCTCTCTCAGATGCGAGGCAGTCAGTCCTCACCACACCAGAGAGAGGTCCGGGGAAAAGGGTTGGGGTCTTCCTTCCCTCCTTCCTCCCTTCCTTCCTTCCTACCTTCAAGCAGGCCGGCTAGCTGGCCAGCTAGCTGGTCGTCCGTGCTAGCCCCCTCGATGGCTCTTGAACTTACCTCCCCCATACCATGGCCACTGGAGGAAGGTCACAGGGTTAGGTAATCGAAGCCGCTTCAACCATCGCGGAGCAGACCGGCGAATGAGTCTCCTCCTCTCTCGCTAGACGAGATGACGTACGTATTATGAGGGAGGGAGGGAGGGAGCGGCTTTTTGGCCATTCATACCAGAGGTGTCAAGCAGATCCATTTACTGATTTTGCCCTGTATAAATGAATGGCAGGGAAGGTCGGCTGTACAATGAATGTTTCAACTCTTTTGTTTATCACACTGATCTGCGTCGTGGCCCGCCGACCGGCCGACATACTCAAACGTAACGTAACGTAACGTAACACACGGAGTATGTTGTTACTACTATAACAGCGGGTTCCAGGTGGAGAGAATTGGGTAACTTCGTCATCATCACGGTGAACACCCCGAGGCAAACCTACAAACCCATCCTGTGGTGTATTGTCTATAGACGTTATCAATGTATATATATACACACATTCATTTCTCACGCCGCGTTAAGGAGCGTGGCTAGATCAATGTATACATTTCGAAAATGGGTAAACGATAAATAAGGCATATTGTTTTCCTTTTCCCAGTACATATACCGTTATCTGATATACATATACAACATATCTACTATTGTTTAACGTGTTCCGTATATCTACCGCTGTTTGTTATATACATCATATCTACTGTATCTTAGCATGTGTAGTATAACTACCGTTGGTTGACGTACATAACAGATCTACTATTGTCTAACGTGTTGTATATGTCTACCGTTGTCAAAATCATGCTGTATATCTATTGTTGTTTACGGAGTTCCGTATATCGATCTATGTCTGATACATACAGCATATCTAATGCTGTTCAATATGTTCACAATATATCTAATGCTGTTGAACATGTTCAACTATATATCTAATGCTGTTGAACATGTTCAACTATATATCTAATGCTGTTGAACATGTTCAACTATATATCTGATGTTGTTGAACATGTTCAACTATAAATACTAATGCTGTTGAACATGTTCAGCTATATATCTGATGTTGCTGAACATGTTCAACTATATATCGAATGCTGTTGAACGTGTTCAACTATATATCTAATGCTGTTGAACATGTTCAACTATATATCTAATACTGTTGAACATGTTCAACTACATATGTAATGCTGTTGAACATGTTCAACTATAATGCTGTTGAACATGTTCAACTACATATCTAATGCTGTTGAACATGTTCAACTATATATCTAATGCTGTTGAACATGTTCAACTATATCTCTGATGCTGTTTCATGTAAACTGAATCATTCCTACAAAATTACTTTTGAAAATTAATTTGATGCACGTCAGCGAAATGTTAATTCGAATTCATCCGGCACTTTTAATTTTTTTTTTTCTTTTACACGTGATGAAATGAATAAAGAAAGAGAGAGAGAGAGAGAGAGAGAGAGAGAGAGAGAGAGAGAGAGAGAGAGAGAGAGAGAGAGAGAGAGAGAGAGAAAGAGAGAGAGAGAGAAAGAACGGCTCAATTTGCATACCTAACGCTTATGATTTCCCGTATGAATAAATAAACATGTCGACTGCCTGCCTACCTTGGTTAATTGTTGGAAGATTAAAACGAAATTGGTGACAGCTGTAACACGTGCACGGCCGGCCCGGGTGTGTGTGTGTGTGTGTGTGGAGAGGAACTTTGCAGTCCTGACGGCATTCATTTACACACCTGCGTTGGATGATGCCTCCCACTGATCCCGCCCATCTAAAACTCATATTTATTCATTTTGAAATTAACGCGTCCGCTCACGGAAAGAGCCGGAGCGCTAACACCTCGTTCTCCATGATCTCTCAACCTTTTTTCATTTTGTTAGAAAACGTGTGTTGTGCGATATTATATATATATATATATATATATATATATATATATATATATATATATATATATATATATATATATATATATATATATATATATTACAGAGAGAGAGAGAGAGAGAGAGAGAGAGAGAGAGAGAGAGAGAGAGAGAGAGAGAATATAAAGCAATGGAATTATTTACCACTGGCGCACTGAATGTATAAACAAGATCAAAAAAACGCATTATGTAGATTCGTTCCATTAGGCTATATTCCAGAAATATGCTCTCCATTACTGCAGCCCAGAGACTTGAGCCAGAGTTCCTTAATTACCATCAATTACAGAATAACTAATTTCACAAGGATTCACTGTATTTCGTTTTACATTAAGTGGAACAGAATGAACGGCTTAACAAAGTTTCACTTTCCCCTAAAGTTTCTACCCCCCTCCCCCACCCCATTTACATAAATCAAGTCTGGTGTTAGGAACTTCTGACGATTACGAAGTGAACGATAGAATGACATCACAACAATCATGGCAGTGAGAAATGCCATAGTGCTGTGAGTTGTATGAGAACCACAGTATATAACAGTCAGGTGGTACATAAGAACAGTAGGGTCAGTAAAATGTTTTATAACAGTTAAGTTCAATTCCTTCAAAGTTCCAGTTGGTTGAATGTTTGTCACAAGTAATTAAGTTTCCATACGTAAAATTTCTCTTCATTCTTTTTTCTTTTCATTATGTCAAATCTTCATCATGTCAAATTTTTTCTTAACCACATTTTCCCCATGTTAAATTCTCCCTCCGCTGAATTCCAGCCTGTTAAATCTTCCACGTTACATTGATTCATGTTAGATTACAGCAAACATACCCCTCCCACATCACATTTTTTTTTTTCACGTTATAATCTTACGAGGATGGCTCCTATTGTCTATAGACCCTCGATGATTTTCCACTGCTAACTCTAAGACTCTTAACATCTCTTTATGTTAATATCTCACGAAGGCCCAACTTCTAAGAAATAATTATGATGAAATTCAACAAAAGATATTTTATCTGAATTTTTCGTAAAAGTATTTTTTCCTTTTTTTTTTTTTTTTTTTGAACGAGCAGAGGAATGACAATTTTTTTTTTCCCCTCGTCTTTTCCTCCCTACATTCCAAAAATCTAATTAGTGGGAGGCTGAATCCTTTGATGGGCGGGCATCTTTGTACAGGACCTGTGGCTCAGGAATAAAGGGTAGGAGGCCAAAGGGAGAGCAGGGGGCGCCGGGCGGGCGGCGGAAAGGAGCAGAATGAACGGGGGGAGGGACAGAAAAACAGAAGACGAGAAGAAAAGGAGGTGGGTTAAGGAAAGAAATTACACGGGAGAATAAGAAATGACAAACAGAATAGGGATAAGAATGGATGAGGCAAAGAAGGAGCAAGGAAGGGGTATAAAGGGAGGGGAGGAGGTAGACTGTATGGGAATGGGCAAAATGGGGTTCGTCAGAGAAATGCAAAAAAAAAAATAGCGATGGCGGTTGAAGACGAAATAAGGGGGATAAAAACGGGACAGGAGGAGTAATAGGCAGAGTGCAATAAACCTATAAATTAACAAATAAAGAGCGGGGAAAAGTGTGTAGTGATCAGAGAAATGTGGATATTGGCCAGGATCTACAGAGACGAACTGAAATTGGGAACAGTGAGAGAGGGACAGGGGAAAAAAAATAGGCCAGCTGAGCAGAATACATGGGAAAGACGTAACAGAAATGGGCAACAGGATGACGTACCAAGTTGGGGGCATGATGGAGTGGGTGAGAGAGAGAGAGAGAGAGAGAGAGAGAGAGAGAGAGAGAGAGAGAGAGAGAGAGAGAGAGAGAGAGAGAGAGAGAGAGAGAGAGACTGTTAAGGGCGGGGATACATTTTCGAGAACTATAAAGAGAAGATTATTCTAATGTTGGTAAGTAAGAAAGATGTTGCGGGGGTGATGATGCGCTTGGGGGGGGGGGGGGGGGGGTCGGGGGTTGAAAGGTTGCCAGGCGATGGAGACGTCACTAAGGGGGAAGGGGGAGGGGGGGATGCTAAAATGTGGAGGCGTTACTAAGGGGGGGAATGGTAGAAGTTGGAGGCGTTACTAGGGGGATGTCAAGGGTGGAGGCGTTACTTAGGGGGTTGCTAAAGGATGCATGCGTTACTTGGAGGATGCTAGCGGGTGAAGGCTTCACTGAAGAAATGCTAGGGAGGGTGGCGTGAAGAATGCGTTACTAGGGGGGATGTTAAGAAGTGGAGAGGCGTTACTTGGAGAGTTCCTACGGTTGAGAGAGTTACTAGAGGAAACGTTCGAGGTAGATTCTAGGATGGGTGCGTTACTTTACATTAAGGCGGTACGAGTGGGTGATGGGGTAAGGTAAGGGGGTATTGACATTATTAGGGAGGGTGACAGGGTAAGCGAGGGAGGAGATAGGAACAATTTCAGGGAGTGACGTCTATACAATATGCCATATTATTCATCCTACATTCAATTCTACATTTGCTCATCCGGACGTACGTGTGTGTCACGAACCCCCCGGTGCTGGCGGCTTCCTGAGTGAACCTCTAAGTGTTGGCAGCCAGCCGTTTCAAAGCCTCAACATCCTGACAACAGCTGACCAGCACCACCTACTCCCACCTCTCCCTCTCTTTCACAACCACCACCAACGCGGGGTGCACACACACTCTACACACACCATCCGAGACTCATCTACCCAGCCTGCGCGCCTCTCTCTCTCTCTCTCTCTCTCTCTCTCTCTCTCTCTCTCTCTCTCTCTCTCTCCACTTGGTCCGGGGGCACAAATTCCACAAGTTATATGGACAGAAAAACCATCCCATGCTTTCCCCTCCGCTGGTCACATCATAACAACATAACCAGCTTCCATTTCCACACATCCGGTATGGGCCGGAACCACTCCCCCCCCCCATCACACACAAGTCCCTCCACTAGAGTCGCATTCATTTTCAAATTCTTTCCCTCCATCTTCTTCACCCACACCCACACACACACACACCACCATGCCGACCTGCCCACACTCCCCTCAACCCCCACATACACCCCCACCTCTCCCACACACACACACACACCATCATGCCGACCTGCCCACACTCCCCTCAACCCCCACATACACCCCCACCTCTCCCACACACACACACACCATCATGCCGACCTGCCCACACTCCCCTCAACCCCCACATACACCCCCACCTCTCCCACACACACACACACACCATCATGCCGACCTGCCCACACTCCCCTCAACCCCCACATACACACCCACCTCTCCCTCCATCGCCTGCTGACACCTTAGTCTCCACTTCACCACCACCGCACCAAAAGTGCTCCACAAATATTTGGAATTCTGGGTCTCCTCCTCCTCCACACAGCCGCCCTTCGCCAAGACTTACCTCCCTCTCCACCCACCCACACACACACACACTGCCACTCCTCCCCACCCAGCAGCAGCACCGTCTTGCCCTAGCACACCCATCCTCACGACTCCCTCCTGTTGACAATATGATCCTCATTACCATGTCCATTTTCAGGCTGCTCCGGTCCCCCGTGCCCGGCGGACTTTCCTTATTAAACCCTCTACGGAGACCTTAAGCAAACATTCCGAGTCAGCGCTTTCATACATTGACACAAAGTCGCGCGAATAGTCTCTCTCTCTCTCTCTCTCTCTCTCTCTCTCTCTCTCTCTCTCTCTCTCTCTCTCTCTCTCTCTCTCTCTCTCTCTCTCTCTTCTCGGTGAGGCTACATCATCTTCATGATGAGCGGACGGAGAGGAGATAGGGGTGGGTACAGCCCTCGGGCAAAGGACCTTCCCCCACGCCGGAGGCCACCTTACCCTGCTCCCAAGTGGAACGCAACCACGAAGCTGCAGGAGCATTTCACGAGTCCTACGATTATATATATATATATATATATATATATATATATATATATATATATATATATATATATATATATATATATATATAATATATATATATATATATCCCTGGGGATAGGGGAGAAAGAATACTTCCCACGTATTCCCTGCGTGTCGTAGAAGGCGACTAAAAGGGAAGGGAGTGGGGGGCTGGAAATCCTCCCCTCTCGCTTTTCTTATTTTCTAATTTTCCAAAAGAAGGAACAGAGAAAGGGGCCAGGTGAGGATATTCCCTCAAAGGCCCAGTCCTCTGTTCTTAGCGCTACCTCGCTAACGCGGGAAATGGCGAATAGTATGAAAGAAAAGAAAGATATATATATATATATATATATATATATATATATATATATATATATATATATATATATATATATATATATATATATATATATATTTAGTGAAGCCCTCACTCCCACAACGAAAATACCATAACGAGACCAAACCGCCACCCATCTCGTGTAGCATAACTCCCGTTCGTTCGTCTAAGTCATAGTGACATACACAATTACTGGCGTTCGCATAAGCCTGCCTCCACCCCGACCCCGTCCCCCACACGGACGCAATAAAGAACGTGAAATCCAATATGAATCAATCGGGTGACGCTTGGCTTGGGATTTTACAGAGGAGTCAGAAGCCATTACTGATCGGGTGGGTGGCATCGGAACCTCCGACTACGTCGCTCTCGTACCCATTAATTAGTTGTGCCAATTATTCATGAATGTCTGAATCATTATGGGTCAAATTAAAACATATACGCCTTCATTTTTTTTGGGGGGGTGGAGTTGTCTGTAATTATTGATTCATAATCACTAACCAATAGCTTATAATTGAGCATAAATTATGTTCTTATAAATGCAGGTCATGTATTCTAACTTTATATATATATATATATATATATATATATATATATATATATATATATATATATATATATATATATATATATATATATATATAGCTGGTGGCTGAGTTTGGTAAAGTGTGTGAAAGAAGAAAGTTGAGAGTAAATGTGAATAAGAGCAAGGTTATTAGGTACAGTAGGGTTGAGGGTCAAGTCAAATGGGAGGTAAGTTTGAATGGAGAAAAACTGGAGGAAGTAAACTGTTTCAGATATCTGGGAGTGGATCTGGCAGTGGATGGAACCATGGAAGCGGAAGTGAATCATAGGGTGGGGTAGGGGGCGAAAATTCTGGGAGCCTTGAAGAATGTTTGGAAGTCGAGAACATTATCTCGGAAAGCAAAAATGGGTATGTTTGAAGGAATAGTGGTTCCAACAATGTTGTATGGCTGCGAGGCGTGGGCTATGGATAGAGTTGTGCGCAGGAGGGTGGATGTGCTGGAAATGAGATGTTTGAGGACAATATGTGATGTGAGGTGGTTTGATCGAGTAGGTAATATAAGGGTAAGAGAGATGTGTGGAAATAAAAAGAGTGTGGTTGAGAGAGCAGAAGAGTGTTTTGAAATGGTTTGGTCACATGGAGAAAATGAGTGAGTAAAGATTGACCAAGAGGATATATGTGTCAGAGGTGGAGGGAACGAGAAGTGGGAGACCAAATTGGAGGTGGAAAGATGGAGTGAAAAAGATTCTGAGTGATCGGGGCCTGAACATGCAGGAGGGTGAAGGGTGTGCAAGGAATAGAGTGAATTGGAATGATGTGGTATACCGGGGTCGACGCGCTGTCAATGGATTGAACCAGGGCATGTGAAGCGTCTGGGGTAAACCATGGAAAGTTCTGTGGGGCCTGGATGTGGAAAGGGAGCTGTGGTTTCGGTGCATTATTACATGACAGCTAGGGACTGAGTGTGAACGAAAGGGGCCTTTGTTGTCTTTTCCTAGCGCTACCTCGCACACATGAGGGGGGAGGGGGTTGTTATTCCATGTGTGGCGAGGTGGCGATGGGAATAGATAAAGGCAGGCAGTATGAATTATGTACATGTGTATATATGTATATGTCCGTGTGTGTATATATATATATATGTGTGGACGTGTATGTATATACATGTGCATATGGGTGGGTTGGGCCATTCTTTCGTTTGTTTCCTTGCGCTACCTCGCTAACGCGGGAGACAGCGACAAAGCAAAATAAATAAATAAATAGATAAATATGTATATGCCAGAGGGAGAGTGGTATTTGATTGCATGTGTGCAGAGCTGTAGCTGACCGCCCCAGGAACAGGTACAAAAGAACAATATATTAATAACGAAGAGAAATGTTCTGTGAACATAACTATAATTCTCCTGGTCTCCACCCGGGGTGAGTGCGTTGTGGTGAATGGGTGTGACAGTGAGTGTGTTGGGTAGGTGGGTGTGACAATGGAGTGTGTTGGGTAGGTGGGTGTGACAGTGAGTGTGTTGGGTAGGTGGGTGTGACAAGTGAGTGTGTTGGGTAGGTGGGTGTGACAAGTGAGTGTGTTGGGTAGGTGGGTGTGACAAGTGAGTGTGTTGGGTAGGTGGGTGTGACAAGTGAGTGTGTTGGGTAGGTGGGTGTGACAAGTGAGTGTGTTGGGTAGATGGGTGTGACAATGGAGTGTGTTGGGTAGGTGGGTGTGACAGTGTGTGTATTGGGTAGGTGGGTGTGACAGTGAGTGTGGTGGGCAGGTGGGTGTGATAGTGAATGAGAGTGTGTGTGAGTATACAGTGTGCAGTGCTACACTAAGGGTACCAGTACCTGGCTCCCTCCTTACCAGTTCCCTACCCCCGGATAATCTCTCCCTCCCCGCCACTGTGGTTAGAGAGAGAAGGGGTTGTACTGGGGGAGAGAGGCGGAGGGGAAGGTGTAGTGACGCTACGGGGGAGAGGGAGTTAAAGAGTACATAGGTCGGTGTTGTGACGAGTGTGTGGAGGTTTTTTTCTGGATTTTCTTTTTTTTTTTTCGTCTTATTTTACACATCCTCAACGAACTGAGAAAGGGGGAGATGGGAGATTCAACTGAGAGGAGGAGATGGGAGATGTAACTGAGAGGGGAGATGGGAGATTCAACTGAGAGGGGGAGATGGGAGATGTAACTGAGAGGGGAGATGGGAGATGTAACTGAGAGGGGAGATGGGAGATGTAACTGAGAGGGGGAGATGGGAGATGTAACTGAGGGGGGAGATGGGAGATGTAACTGAGAGGGGGAGATGGGAGATGTAACTGAGAGGGGAGATGGGAGATGTA